>NC_092872.1:231893121-232193121 GCF_028372415.1 Notamacropus eugenii
AGTAATAATAATGAAAAAGCTTGAAATATTGTGAGAATTACCCAAATGTGACACAGAGACACAATGTGAGCACATGCTTTTGGGGAAAAAAAATGGTGCTGATGGGTTTACTTGACTGACGGTTGCCACAAGCCTTTCATTTCAAAAAAAAAAAATGAACTGTCTGCAAAGTGCAATTAAGAGACGTGCAATGAGGTATGTCTGTAGTATTTCCACTAACCACCAGAGGGCAGAGAGCCCAGAAATGCCCGCCCTACTCACCTGGTCCTGCTTCATGGTGCTGGGCAGTTAGAAACAAACATATATCAGCTGAATTCAGGATTCTATTCTAGGGCTTGATATAAAATATTAATAATTAATTAATAATTAATAATTAATTAATTAATAGAATATTTTAATAATTAATTAAATTTAATAATAATAATTAATAAAATAGAGCAAAATCCATGATTAAGTCTGCTCCCATCTAGAGTTAGATTTTTTTTTCTATTTTGGTCCTTCATTTATATTTATGGATAGATATAGATAATGATATAGATGGTAGTATAGTTGATACAAGATAGCTAGAGATACAGACACATGCGTACATACACACACACATATATACATATACAGACATGGATATAGATACAGCTAGAAAGATATAGCTATACCTATATATTCGTATATGTGATTAGCATTCTATGGCTTTCTGTACAGTACAAAATAACCATTTCCTGAGACCACAGCATCCTCCCGCTGGTCCCTCTGAGCTTCACTGAGTTAAGGAAACAGTTACATGTCTGTGATTCCTTTTGAAAAATTAGGAACTTTATCCAATTAGAAAGCAAAGTAAGCATGGTTGTAAAATATTGCAACCCACCCCACCCCCTTCCCCATCATCTCACAAGCTAATGAGGCTTTCCAAAGCTCTTGGTTTACTTCCACTGCCAGGTTCCAACTTGGGACATTCATCCCCATCTTCTCAGTTGATGTGCAGCTTTTCTCCTCTCTACCACAACCCATCCCTCATCTTAACTCAACTCTTCACAGTTCCCAATCACCACAGCTAATGGCTCAGGGAGGTAGTTACGTTGGTGGCACCTACCATGACACTCTGAATGCCACAGCTAATCACTCCCAGCTACCAGCATGGTGGACAGATTATCATGTCACTAGCAACCTGTGCCCTGTGGTAAATGATAACTGGAAAACAAGAGGGTATAACATGTATACCATTTATCAATCAAAGAGTTAAATAAGTTTTATTCAATAATTCAAGAGGCATCATGAGGTAGTAGAAAGAGCATTGGTTTTTATATCAGAAGACTTGAGTTTAAATCCATGTTCTAATTATTGTAACTTGTATGATGAGAGAAGAAGAAAGAGGAGAAGGAGAAGAAAGAGGAGGAGAAGAAAAAGAAGGAGGAGGAGAAGGGGAAGAAGGAGGAGGAGAAGAAGAAGAAGAAGAAGAAGAAGAAGAAGAAGAAGAAGAAGAAGAAGAAGAAGAAAAGATTTATTAACCTATTAACTTCCCTGGCTTCTATTAAGTCCCAACTAAAATACCATCTTTTATAGGAATCCTTTCCTGGCCCCTCTTAATTCTAGTGCCTTCTCTCTGTTAATTATTTCCTATCTATGATATATTTAGCTTGCTTTGTATATATTTGTTTGCATGTTGTCTCCCTTATTAGATTTTAAGCTCCTTAAGGATAGGGACTATCTTTTGTCTCTTTATGTATCCCCAGTACTTAGCGCAGTGCCTGACACATAGCAAATATTTAATGTTTACCGACTGATTAAAATACTTTCTCTATCTTTTCTGGACTGTCATTTCATTTTTAATTAGTGTAGTTATTTCATTTTTTCCTCCCAACAACCCTATATTATTAGCACCAGATGAGGAAACTGAGGCTGAGAGAGGTTAAATGATATACCTAGCATCAGACAGCTAGGAAGTATTTGAAGGAGGATTTGAATGCAGATCTTTCAGACTCTAAATCTAATGCTCTAACCAACTTAACGTCTAGGCACTTTGTATATAACTAAAGTGTATGTAAATCCCATCAAGTTCATGGTTATGTCAAGTACTGAAAAAAAACATCATGAAACTGTTCAGGACTTAAGAGCTCGGCTTTTGATCCCAAAAATAGCCCCAAAGGACACATTTCATTAGTGAAGGCAAAATCTCTCAGCTTGGGTTTGTTCAGTGAGTCAACAAGCATTTATTAAGCTCTTAGTGGGGAAGAGAGATGAAGTACCTTTTACTTTCTTGGGGAACTCCATTAATTTTTTCTTCTATTTAAAGGGAAAGGGAAATGCACACATATGCAGTGTGACCATATAAACACATCCCCACCTTTCCTACCACCACCACTGCCTTCTTGCTAGAAGAGTATTTCAAATCCTTTGTTCAGGCTTCAAAACCCTACTGGAGAACCTCTCCCTCCTGATCCTGTGAGAGCCTGCCTACTACAGCCTATGGATGGGGAATTGTGGCTCAGCCCTTGCCATTAGCTTGGAAAACACACCCCACCCCCCAACACACCACACTGCAGGCCCCCCAGAGAGGCTTTATTCCAAGAGGATGGGAAATGTAATCACAACAGTTTTTATTAGCAAAAAAACAGCAGGAAGCCTTCTGCTGTCCATATGGACAGCTCCCGATGGGTATTCATGAAGCAGTTTGCTAGGGAGCAACCACACTCAAAATTCTTCACCCAATTACCTTTGAACTTGCCTTTTCTCCTGCTGTTTCATTTAAAAAATAATAATAATAAGGCCTCCAAACTCTTTTCCTCCTGGGAAGAGAGACACCATTGCTCTGTTGGCTGTTTCTCTGCCCTGGACGGCTGGGCCCTGCGGTCCAGGGTTCTCAATGCTTGCCACTGGACCATGCAATGTAGTATCAATTCCCTACCACCCTCCAGGCAACTTCATGCCATGCCATCCCTTTGATCCTTGCTTGGTGGTGATTTCTGAGAGTTTTCAATAAAAAGTCCAATCACTGTTACACAGATGCCTTCTGGCCATCTTCATGTCACATACACATGAACCCTCCATTCCCTTCCACTTTCCACTTCTGGATCTTGGAACAGTTATTAAATCAATACTACCATTCTTGAAACATGGCAATCAATTGCCATATGACTATGATTGTCATCCTTGTGACTTCCCAAAGCCAAAATACAGTTATCTACCCCACCTACATCACAACTTTCCCCATCATGATTTTGCTATTTTATGGGTTGGCATTATAAATTAAATGGGAATTTGGAGAAATTTTGCAGAAGTCTCAGATGACACATGAAGGCCAGTAGATGACACATAAAAGGTTTAGAAACTCAGAGATGCATAAAGTATATGCATAGTATTGTATAATACCAATTTACCTTTTAATATGACAATAATTCAGATTTTTTCTCTGATACAAAGAGAGGGTCAAAAAATTTTACACAGATTTTCCAGATCATGGGGGTGCCATGTCTCTAACCCCCACTATGTGGAAGGGATAAGTGTATCCCTTTCTTACTGCTCACCTAAATTATATGTTGTCTTCTCCAATATAATATAAGCTTCTTATGACAGGTGCCATCTTGCTTTCTTCATGCATATCCCCAACACTTGGCATAGGGACACTTAATTTTTTGCTTAATAAGTTTTCATTAACCTATTAAAAGATTTAATAAGTATTTTCAATCATTTATAGTATTGATCTGCAGGCCCAGTAGATCAAAATTCTATCAGAGGTCACTGGTGTGACCCTGGTCTGTAATAATATACCACTTTATAGTTTATAAAGTTCTTCATATTAATTATCTCATTTGATTCTCATGGCAATCCAGGACTGTTACAGTTATTATTATCTCCCTTTTATGAAGAAACTGAGGTTTGGAGAAATCAAATCATTTGCCAATAATCACACAGTAAGTATCTTGGCTGGAATTGGAAGCCAAGACTTTCTAGCTGCAAACACAAAACTCTTGACACTAGCAAAGCAGCCTCTTTCCCTGTTTGGCAAGATTATATTCAAAGATTTGGGGCAGAAATTATTTCTATGATCCAGTCCAAGAATCACTTTGAAAGACCTCGGGGAGGGACTAAACAGTATCCTATGTGAAGGATTCACAAATACAATCTTATGTGAAGGAGGAATGAGGGTCTCCTTGGGAGAAATAAGTAGTACTAAGGGCAGCTAGGTGAAACCATAGTCCACAGAGCACCGGACCTGGAGACAGAAAGTCTCATCTTCCTAAGTTTGAATCTAGTCTCGGAGACTTCCTAGCTGTATGACCCTGGGCAAGTCACTTAACCTTGTTTTCCTCAGTTTTCTCATCTGTAAAATGAGCTGGAGAAGGAAGTGGCAAACCACTCTAGTCTCTTTCCCAAGAAAACCTCAAATGGGGTGAACGAGAGTCAGACATGACTGAAAAACAACTGCACAACAAAGTTAGCTCTATGCTAGGTTCATAGGGTATTTGTAAGAATCTGAGAATCAATGCAGTGAATTGGAAAGAAGGCTAAACTTGGAATCAGAGGCTCTGGAGTCAAATCTCACCTTGGCAAAATCACTGAATTTCCTTGGACCTCATTTTCCTCATAGGCAAAATTAAGAGGTTGAACTAATTAGGTCCTGAGGTCCCTTCCCCCTTCTACATCAACTATAATGTGATTCTATGATTCATTTGGAATCTTATTCCAATCAGTATTAATCAGTTTGATGTGACCCAATAGGAGTAGTGATTATAAGTTCTTTATATTAGGCCCCAGAGCTATGAGCTGCAAGATCGTAAGTTCACTTGCTTAACCAAAGAAAGCTAACTAGAAACCCTCTACCACTGGTTTTCCTTGTTAAGGGGACCAAGTCCAGTATGGCGGAAGTGACTCAATTACATGGAAAGTCCCCCAATTTGTTTTTATACTTCCAGCCCACTCTCTCTTGTTCAACATGTGCAGGTGACCACCTTGTGACCGTTTTATGACCTTTTAGTGGAGATGATCCATGCTTTCCCCAAACTGAGGGCCCACCTCTCCCCCTCGCTAACGTATTATTTCTAACTGATGCATCATTTTTTGGCCCTCACAGCAAGGTCTACCAACCAAAGGGATTCTGTGTTCTGTGTAGCCATTCCAGAGTGTTTAAGTATCAAATATGGTATTGAGTCTTATAAAAATAAGGCCCTGGAACAAGCAGGCATCGCAGATTTTGAGGAAGATCTGAGGTCCATTTCATTGGAGAGGACCACGGATCCTTTAATAAAGTACCATTGACTTAGCATTCTGTCTCAGTGGTTTTTCTTTCAGATTGGGCAATTATAATCCACACACCTATGAACTCTGAGTCTTCCTATTCTCATTTGTGAAATGGGATTGATAATACTCGTTGTGGTGAGAAACAAATGAATGCATAATAACATATGTGAAAATGCTCTATAAAGCACTATTAAAATGCACATTTGTATTCCCCTGGATAGCTTTCTCCTTCTTCTTGGCCAGTCTGTCATGTGCCTACCACTGACTGAGACACTGTTGGAGATACAAGAAAAGGACACGCTCCTTGAACTCCGTGAGGACAATGGATTGTCTCACTTTTGTATTTGTACCACCAGCACCTGGCAGACTGCCTGGCACAATGCCTGGCAAATGGGAGCTTAATACGTGCTTGCTGATTGATTGACTCAAGAAGTTTGTAATCTAACTGGCTAGACAAGAATAACCCATATGAAGCAACAATGACAGGATATAATTAAGAACCAAATTATGTGTCAGTGACTCCAAGTACAGTAATAATAACAACTGACATTTATATTGTACTTTTGGGTTTACACAATGCTTCCCATCATATGTTACTTCACTTGAACATCACAACAACCCTGGCAGAATAGATATGACAAATATTATTAGGCCCATTTTACAAAGGGAAAAAAGCAAGTCCCAGAGGGGTTAACTAATTTGCCCAAGGTCACACAGTTAGTAAATATCAGAGGTAGGATCTGAGCCTGAGCCTGTCTTTATGACTCCATGTACAGCAGTATATCTGCTAGATGACCCTCCAAGCTTCTTTATTTCTGTTGAGAACATTGGCATCTTCCCAACCTCCTGGGGTTCTAATCTTGGAGTCATTCTTGACCTTTCCCTCTCCATCATCCCCTCTATTCCCTGAATGGTCAGATCCTGTGGATGCTGCCTCCACAACGTCTCTCACATCCTTAGACAGGGACATGGGCAAAGGACATTCAGCAAGGATTGGATTTGTTAAGGCAAGTTTCATGGAGTAGGTCAGTCTTCAAGTATGATCCAGCCTTCAAAAGCCAATGAGATGGGGAAGGAAAAGAAAGGTAGAGATGAGCATTCTAAGCAAGAGGAATGGCATGATATAAGGTAGGAAAATGTGAACTAGTATGGCACCATTATGGGACCTGCTAACGATCCCTAGCCAAGGGGCAGCGTCTGATGTAAGCTATCATCCCCAGTTATGATGTCCTGTTTTTTCTTCTCTCCTAGTCAAAAATAGACAAAAGTAGATAAGGTGATCAGGGACCCAGAGTGTGATAACCTACTGAAAGCATCTTTATGATACCCCAAACTATCCTAAAGTAGTATTTATATTCTTAAAAAAAAACCCTATGCACTGAGAGCAGGGAAGAAGCTTTAAAATCCTAGTCTATATATGGAATTCCTTCTGATTATTTTTTATTAAAAAAAGACCTGCAATTTTTTCAGTGTAGGGAATTCTCAGCAAGGAGACTCCCTCTATCAATGCAGGTGAGCAACTAGTCTATGTCTTACTATTTTAGAAAACTGCCTTGGAGCAGTGGGAAGCCAGTGACTTTCCCAGAGCTGCAGTCAGTATGTGTTGGAGGTGGGCCTGGACTCCAAGTGTCTCGGACTCCAAGGCCAGCTGTCTTCTCTACTGGCTACCGTCTGACACAGAATCACAGGATTACATCGACTCTAGAGGAGATTCCTGCTTTGTGTTGAACCTGGACTGCATCTTAGTGAAATCCCAGCCCTTAGAGAGGGATTAAAGGGATTAAGAGTAATCAATTGGCCCAAAGACTTGTTTCAAGTCCTGATCAGAGAGAGAAAATCAGGGTCATGACAGAGTTCAGGACACCAAATTCAAAGAGGAAAGTGTATTGCAGGAAAATAAATTCCTGAGTCAGGGGATGAGTCCAGGGTATAACGATGTGAATAGAATACAAAAGAAAAGAGTCAGCAGCAGGGAAGTAATAACTTGTCATTTGGTAGGCAGTCTGTCAAGGTGTAGAGAAGGTTGAAATTTAATGGTATATGAGACCCAAGCTGGTGGTATGATCTTAGGCAAGTCCCTTAACCTCTCTGGGTCTCCTTATCTGTAAAATGGGAATAATAGCTCCTAATTTACAGGGCTGTAGTGAGAATCAAATAAGACAATGTTTGTAAAGTGTTTTTCAAACCTTAAAGAGTTGAACAACTGAAAAATATTGTTACTATGCAACTGACCAGCACAAGAGAACATTCTTTAAGGTTACTTCATGCAGGATAGGTTCCTTGGTCCTCACTGGCATTGTCCCAGGCTGCATACTAAGTGTATCCTGACTGGATATATTGGTTAACATTGCCATGGAATTGATAATCTTCTATTTCTATTTGAGGAAGGAAGGAAGGAAGGAAGGAAGGAAGGAAGGAAGGAAGGAAGGAAGGAAGGAAGGAAGGAAGGAAGGAAGGGAGGGAGGGAGGGAGGGAAGGAGGGAGGGAAGGAGGGAGGGAGGGAGGGAGGGAGGGAAGGAGGGAGGGAGGAAGGGAGGGAGGGAGGAAGGAAGAAGAAAGTACTGGACTAAAAACGTAATTAGCTCAGGTCATCCCCTAGAAGTTGTTTATTTTATTAGCTTGTTTTCTTATTTGCATTTTTCTCATAAAAGGAGAGTGTAGCATAAAAATTCCAGTTACCTGAAATAAATCAAAACAGTTTCTCCCATTTATAAAGCACTTTACAGTTTATAAAGCACTATATAAAACTACACCGATTTGCTGGGTTCCAGTTGATAAAGGTTTTACCATTTACCCACATAAATAGTACCATATACAGGAAAAGCTTTCAGATTTTGGCTAAGAGAATTTGGGCTTGAATCTCAGTTCTGCTCCTTACTAGATATTGGCCATGGACTTATGTGGACCTGTCTCCCAGTCTGTTTAAATAAGGGTTTTGGACTAGATGATCCCCAAGGTCCTGTCCAGCTCCATTATTCTAGGAGTCTCATGCATACACCAAACCATACAGAGGGAAGAAAACTGCTTTCAGAAAACTTGGTGTGGCACAAGAAAACTAGAACTTTCAAAATAGATTTTTTTTTAAGTCTTTCTCTAATGTAAATTAGTACTGTCTGCTTTGCTTTACCCAAAATTCACCCCCAGGATTCCCTTAGGTACCACGTACATTTGGGTATTTGTTTCAAACATTGCTACAACTAAATCACCTGAAGCAAAAAGAGTTGGGGGTAGAAGGTTAGGGGCGGGGTGGGGTGGCAATGACCATGGTGCTCAGAACTGTTCAGGAGTTTGGAGTCCACAGCAGCACAGAGGACAGTCTGATGGGGAAGGAGGACATCAGTGTCACAGGGGAGAAAGTGACAGTGGGGATCATCACAGAGGCCCAGGGGCAGGCCAACAGGGGACTGATCCATAAGGTACAGTATGCATGGAGGTCAAATGCTGCCCAGAGGAAGGGCACTTTCACCCATGTCAGTGTCCTGGGGCACATCTTGGAAACCCTGTGCTAATTATAGTTCTGATTTGTAGATGTTAAGTTTCTCTGCTGGGCAGACAATCAAGTAAGTGAAAGTGAAGGTCAGAGATACCATTGCCAATTGAGGAGAAATCAGAAATGGAGACTAAGCATCTCTAAAACAACAGTGTAGGATTCCATTTACAAAAACTGCATTTACACATGACTTTTTAGAAGCACTTCTCTTGTGCAAATGGAGGTTCGCTAGTAATGAACGGAAGTCCACTGAGTGGATTTATTGATCTACATTAATTATAGGTGAACCTCCCTGTGCACAACAGTGGTATTTAATAATAGGAGCTGGCATTTCAATAATACTTTAAGATTTACAAAGCTCTTCACAAATATTCTTATTTGATCCTCACAACAAACCTGGGACGTAGATGCTATTATTTTCCCCATTTTATAGATGAAGAAACTGAGGCAGACAGAGCTTGACTTGCTCAGGTTTGTATAGTGAGAAAGAATCTGAAGCTGGATTCGACTCCAGGTCCAGCATTCTATCCACTGAGCCACCAGCTCTAAAACAAAAAAACGCTATAAATGGTATCCTCTTTTCCTATCACATGACCACTTCTGGGATACTCAATCTCCATTTCTATTTGTTCCTCAGTTGGCAGTGTAGTAGGTAATCTCATTAGCAGGGGTACCTCTGACTTTTACTTTAACTGCTTGACTTCCTGCTTGGCACAGAAGCTTAATATCTGAAAATCAAAGTGACAATTGGCACAGGATACCACAGAGGTGTCCCGAGGCCTGGGCACAGATGAGAAGGCACTTCCTTCCTATAACCCCACCTCCTTATCCCCCAATAGCCTTCACTACAATGTGGTACAACTACAGACTTGAAGAGATGTGCCAATATCCATCTATGCCACTGATGTGTTTTTTGAACACTTGCCATTGAATTTCTTCCAAAATTACGAAGTAAATGGTCAGCAAAGAGGAAAGGTCATGTGGCACCATTATTTCAAACACAACCTTCATTAATTGAGCACAGCCGCCTCTGCAGCCAGAACCAAGGAAGAGAATATATCCTCTTCCCCAAAACAACCCAAAGGTACACACAGATGCAGAAGCACCCTCACCACCTAATTACTCAGCAGAGACAGGAGCAAGCAGCTGGCAATAAGCCTGTAGCCATACACTCAGAAAGAAAATGGAGTTGGAGGATTTCGCAGGAGCCCTAAGGTGAGCATGACATTGTCAGAGTGGGGCCAGATGGAACTTTCAAATGAAAGAGAAGGAACATGATGGTGACCAAGTTACAGTTGGTCCCCTCACTGTTGTGTACACCAACTTTATGATGGTCAGGGTGCAACCACATGGGAAGACCCTGAAGCCAGACAATCATACAATAGATTTAGAGTTATGAGGAACATTGGGAGTCTTCTTGTCCAATTCCTCCCTTTTCCAATGAAGAAACTGAGACCCAGATAGGATCATATCATTAAATGAAAGAAGAGATCTTAGAGGTTATTTATTCCAAGTCCTTCATTTTTACAAATAAAGGAACCAATACCCAGAGAGATCTTAGAATCAGAAACTTAGACTTGAAGGGAACTCATAGGTCATTTAGCCCAAATCCTTCATTTGACAGATGAAGAAACTGAGACCCTGTGAGGACCATAGGGTCAAAGGTTTAGAGTTGGAAGGAACTTTAAGGCCATTTGGTCTGACATTTTCCTCCATCTGCTTATAGATGAGGAAATTGAAAGCCAATGCAGTTCAGTGACTTGCCCAAAAACATAAAGGAAACATTGGGAGACCCTACATTCTTTCCACTGCACCCCTTCTCCCCCTGAAGAAGTCTTTGCTGGTAGGAAATCAAACCCAGGCCAGAAGACTAAGCGGCTGGATCCCAACCACTAGATCACTTCTTGACTATACCTGGTGAGGCTGTTCAGGATGGACCACAGTGGTGAGATTGGAGGAAAGGGTGCCCTACTAGGAGAACCTGCCCATTTTTCCTCTCCAGCTACTTAAACAGGACTGAGAGACACTTGCCCTATAAAGGAGAGTTCCTTCTCTTCACACTCCTTAGAGTGAAAGGGGCAGAGATACAACAAAATGGTTATATTTGAAAAGACCTAAGGGAAGAGGAGCAAAGATGGCAGCCATTAGATTGAGACAGGGTAGGTATATGGCACAGCAGATGGTGTCAGGCTTGGAGTCAGGAAGAGCTGAGTTCAAATTTGACATCAGACACTTACTAGCTATGTGACCCTGGGCAAGTCACTTAACCCTGTTTGCCTCAGTTTCCTCATCTGTAAAATGAGCTGGCAAAGAAAATGGCAAACTACTCCAGTACCTTTGCCAAGAAAACACCAAATAGGGTCATGAAGACACGACTGAAAAACAACTCAACAAGAAAAGAATAAGACAGGCCTGGAGACCATCGGTTTGCGGAGCCCATTCCTGCAGAGAATGACCCAGAGAAGATCTTTAAGATCCTGTGCCACACCAAAAGACCAGACACTAAAGTACCAGGAGATACTGTAGTGAGTGGGGAAGTGCCCAGGGACTCCCGGCAACCCACAAGAATGCGCTAGAAGGGGAACTGAGCTTCTAGGTTTTGACTTGCCTACTTGGCAGACAAACCAGTTACTGTCTGGTTTGGAGAGAGTTATACAATCAACAAATAACCATTTATTAAGCACCTACTATATACACTGTGCTAAGCACTGGGAATACAAAAAAAAAAAGGCAAAAGACTGCCCTCAAGGAATTTACAATCCAATGTGAACGAGGAAAGGACACATGCCAGGTTCAACAATGTTCTTCATTTTACTCATTTCTAATAGTCTTGAAGTTTATAAAATGTACGTTACCAGTGATCTTTAACAGAAGCATCACGGGGGAAAGGAAAAAGGGAGAAAGTTCCGTAGGAGGATGGGGTCTTTGCATCACAATCTGAGAAGGGAGTCCACAATAACCACAGATTATGAGAAATAATGAGAACCACCACTCATGAGGGTATGATGCCAATAGTTCCAGAAGAGCTTAAGAGAGGCTCACAGCTGAGCAGATGCCCTGACTCCGAGAAGTAGATACAACTAAAGTGAGCTTTAGCTCACCTTAGTCCTTGCTACTAAATGGAATCAGGACCACAATATCTCCTAATGTCCCATATCAGAAGGGCCAACTCCCACCCTTTTCTAAGGCTTCTAGATATTTTCCATCAGCTCTGTCTCACCAACAAGTGAGCCAGCTGCAGTCTCCTGTTAAATGTCTAGTTTTTATACTAAGCTAAAACTCAGTTCATCAAATATTTTTATTCCCTGATTCCCTGGAGGAAGGAAGGCCTCCAGCACAATGGATGGATCTCCTTGGGTAATTTTCCGAGAGAACATGGACACAAGGATTTGTTGAGATTTACACCATTGTAAGGGACTCCCGAATGGATGAGATCATAGAACCATTTGAGGATAGGGATTATGTCATTTTCCATCTTTGTTGAATTATTTGACCAAATGCTTCCTCCATTTTACTGGAAGTTACAAACACAAACATTTGAGCACCAACAGTGCAAGTCCCTGTGATGAGTGGCAGTGGGGGAGGGGTAGAATAAAGAGAACACCACCTTGTCATAAAAAAACTTGCAGACAAATAGAGGAGCAAAAATATTTGTACAAGAGGACATGAAATTTAAGGGCCATTGGAGAGGTACCAAAAAGTGCTGTGGGGAATTCAGATTATGGGAAGATCACTTCTGGCTGCAACGAAATACAAACAACAAACAGAGTATTGGCAAAAATGGCATAATTTCTATGAACACCATCATTACTAAAACCAAGCAACAACTTGCCACGGGGAAAGAGTAGCCGAAGTACAGCTGCATCTACTAAATATAACTTGACGTTCATTCCCCATGGAGCAAAACATAGCCCAAAGCCATCCTTTCCAGGGGCCTGTCTAAAAATAAAGCTGCAAACCAGCAGGGAACATAATATTCAGTTTCCTCCAACAGGAGAAAGGCCAGGGGGTACTGGCATCCAGGTTGGGCATAGCCACCAGGGGTCATGGTTTAGGGAGGGAGGAAGAATGATGGAGGATGGAGAGTAATGGGAAAACCATTAATGGGAAAACACCCTAGCTGCTTTAGAGAACTGGAGCATGAGAGTGTCTCTTTCTTGCCATAAATAATAGTAAAAAAATACTATATTGGTAGTAATATAGACATATAGGTTCATTTTAAAGTGAAGTGTATTTTAGAGGTGTAGAATTGTATTCTCTTTGTATGTATGTAGATGCCACCAAAAGCCCAGTTACAATAGGATGGTGAAGCCAAAGAAGATGTGAATTTTGAGACAGTTCCAGTACTGACCCTGCCATTAGCTGAGGTATGCCATCATAGAAATGTAAGTGAAGAGCTGAATAGGACTCCACAGAGTCCTACCTCTTCATTTTCAAGATAAGGACAAAGTCACACAGATATCAAAACTAGAGTTCAATCCAAACATCCTTTCTGCTGAGCCATGCTGCATCCTGTGACATTAGGCAATCCATTTATCTAAGCGGAAATAATAATTTTTGGTGAAAGGAGCCTCCAGTGTAAAACTGTAGAGAAAACATAAAATTAAAGGAGCCCATCTATGTGACCTGCCCAGTCAAGATGCTACAACCCAGGCAAGCAGCAGGAGGGATCCAAGAGAAGAGAAGTTACCTCAGAAACCTACAATGTCATGGATGTGAGTTCTCTACACATATGCCTTTCTTCTAATGTATTCTATGCATGTGGAAGAGTGTGCCCCACACTTACGGGAGAGAATCTTTTGTTGCTAATGTTCTTATGATATTATCTCAATCAGTGCCTTTGCTTTGAGAAAATTTAGCCAATGAGTTGACTATTAAAGGTAAATACCTCTGTGGGGACTCATAGGCTATAGTTTTATGAGTGTAGACCTACAGAGTACCTTGAACCTAGAACCTTGAACCTCTCTTCCTTTGGGACCCAACCTTGAGTATGCATTGGGGAGGGGGATAATCCAAGGGGAGTGGTACATAACTTTTAAAGCATTTTCCCATCTTCTTTGGGTCCAAACTTGGTCATTATAATTTCACAACTTTTAATTTAAGGTTTTGTTGTGGTTTGTTATTTCCTATACACGTGCATAGGGCCTACCAAAGAAAGACACATGACTAGTTGTTGCCATTGTATATTGCTTTTCCTGGTTCTTACTTCATTTTGTATCTCTTCATGTGAACCCTGGGAAGGATATTAATAAGCTGCTGAGCATCCAAGAGAGAGAAAACCAGTAAAGTGAAGCCATGAGGATCATGACACATAAAGAGCAGTTGAAGAATTTATGGGAATATGTAACCTGGAAAAGAGAAGCCGGTGATGAGGGAAGAGGGGAGGAGGGTCAGACAATAGACTCCTGTCACTGAAGATCTTCCTTCATTCTAGAAGAGGCCAGGTGGCCCCTTGACTGTGTTATAGAGCGGATTCTTATTCACAGGCAGAATGGCCTAGATCTCTGCTGTCTGTGGATCCTCTTCAACTCAAAAGCCTAAGATTCTGTATCTTGTCTTGGAGCAATAGAGGGGACACAGTACAAAGAAAAGGGCCCTGGCCCTGGAACTGCAAGAATTCCCTTCAAATCCCACCTTTCCCTGAAGGGTGTATCCATCTTAAAAAGAGAAAGTCAGGCACCTTCACTCACCCAGCCCTCATAGAAGGGGGCTTTCAAAAGTCAGTTTAGTTCCAAATGTCCAATCAACACAAACTAGGGGCATGAGCATCTGGTCTGGGGCCCCTCCTCTCATTGGCTTCTCATCTTGTCATCACAGCTGGTTTCTCCTGGAACAATCCCAGAGAAATCCAGGATGGCTCTGGCTTCCCCTCTCTCTGTCCCCACTCCCCAGATTTAAGTCACAGGAAATCCCTCACCATTCTCCATTTGTTTGTCCACACAAACCTTCAGCCTTGCAAAGAGTATTTTTCTTTTTCTCTTTCTTTTTTTTTTCACATTGACTGCTATTGTTGCTAAGAAACAGGTTCTTTGAATGTGATAAGAGAGACAGAAAGAGAGGGAGAGAGATGCATGAACATCTGGTTATCTTCCCTAGCTGCCTCCAGTGACTATGAAAATGAGATAAATAAATTCTGAGATGGAGGCAGGCACTCTCACAGTCATTTTAAAACTCACTGTGGTACAGTAGAAAAGATGCCAGATTGGAAGGCAGGGGGCCTGGATTCAAATCCGACTCTGCTAACACCGAATCTCAGTGCCTTCCCTTTTTAACTAAACTCCATCTAACTTGGATAAATCTTCTTTGTACAAGCTATTTTCATGTCTCCCATTGTCCAGTTGTGAATCCTTTAAGAACAAGGACTCATTTTTGCCTTTTCTTGTATCTTCAGGTCTTAGCATGGTGCCTGGCGCACAGCAGGTGCTTAATAAATGCTAGTTGACTTTGTGATCCTGGGTAAGACCCTTGGCCTTTCTAGGTCTTGGTTTCCTCATCTTCAAAGTGAGAGGGGTGGACTAAGTCTTCCCACTACAAGTCTACAAACCTATGATTTTTGTTGTGCAGTTGTTTCAGTCACGTCAGCCTCTTTGTGACTCCATTTGGGGTTTCCTTGGCAGAGATACTGAATTGTTTCACCATTTTCTTCCTTTTGCTGTTCTTCTGGATTGAGTTTTAGCCAATCAGACATGTAAGTGGGCTCTGATCAATCAGATACATGCATGTGGGCTCTAACCAACCAGATGTGAGTAGAACTGTATATAAAGAGAGTCAGTGTTGAGAAAGCAGACATTGAAGAGAGCCAGAGTTGAAGAGGTGAGCTAGCATTGAGAAGAAGAGAGCCGAGAGGAGACCTCTGAGAGCAGAGAGGAGACCTCTCATGGCAGAGACTTGCTGAAGGAGCCTCTGAACTTTGAAAGTGAATAGAGCTGTAGGACGGAAACTTGTCCATGGGAAAGAGGTTTAGTTTTTAAGCCCCTTTTGAGAGCTGTTAAAGTGAACTGAGCTCTTATCACACAGCCTCTGGACTTTGGAGGTGAATTGAGATTGATGGTGCTGGTGGTGTGTGTCAGTATTGTTGTTGCCCTGTTGAGATTTGTTTTCCCAGAGGCAGAAGCTACGGACAAGAGATAGGAGAGCTTGGAGTGGAGCAGTTCCTGTGAGTTGAGACATGGAACAGGAGTGGAGAGCTGCCTATGTGTGAATTCAGGCAAGAGTCGGGAGTGGTTAGCCCACAGAGGAAGAGTCATGAGACTTGCAGGTGAACCTCTAGTTAAGATGAAAGAGGACTTTGCTTGGACATTTGATATTGATTGGGGAGATTATTCTTACTGTGACCTAGGGGTGGATGGTGTTGTATTTTCTGCCGTCCCTTAAGAATGTGTTGTGCTACGGAAGACTCTAGCCTGGGAGGACCCCCTGATTGTGCAAACAAGTATTTTGGGGAATGTTACTGAATGCACTGATATACGCTATGTGCCATATGACATACTGACTGTGATGATATACATATATGAATATATATATGTATTGAATGATACGTTTTGCTTAAGGTTGTTGCCATGAATGTTATGCTTTACTTTACTGAATATTTATTTCATTGTTGAATAAATAGAGAGTTCATTGTACTATGCAATTAGACCCTTGAAATCATTCATAGCAGCAGCCCTCAGGTGGGCTGCAGTGATTGACGATACACTTTTCCAGCTCATTTTACAGATGAGAAAACTGAGATAAACAGGGTTAAATGATTTGCCCAAGGTTACACAGCTAGTAAATATCTGAGGGCAGATTTAAAGTAAGTTCTTCCTGACTCCTGGCCCAGCACTCTAACCACTGAGTCACCTAGCTGCCTATAAACCTATCACTAGATGACCTCCAAGAATTCTCTTCAAGATCTAAATCTGGGTGCTATTATCCTATTCCCTCCTAATTAATAATTTAAAAAAAAACAAAACATTATTTGGAGAATTTCCCAAGGGCTCTATGACACACAAAAATTAAGAAGTCCTGAATTCCTCAATTGCAGGGAATGTTTCACATTTTTCTTTGAATTCCCCAGCACCTAGCACATAGTAGGTGCTCAATAAACACCAAATGATTGTCTAACTCAAGTCTTCCACTTTATAGTAAAGACAGTAAGAGCCAGAGAAGCGAATGAACCTATCCAAGATCATTTGTGTGTTTAGAGGCAGGATCAGGACCTCCAACTCCAAATCTAAACTGCCTCTAATTGGAGGCATATTGGAGACTAGAAATCCTCATTTACCATTTGTTGAAATGATTTTCTTCCCTCTTTCTCTCAGTTCCCTGGCCCATTCTCCTTTCCTCTTGTGCCTTCTTTGTAATTACAGCCAAAAGTATATGTGTTTTTATGTCTCGTCCGCAATACGTTGTAATGTCAGCCATTATTCTACTTCCCTTGTGCTCTCAGCTGAGAGGGCTAAGATTAATGAAGCATTTTCTCTCAATCAAGAAGCTATTTCAGACTATGCTTTTAAGTCCAATGAGTTGTGCAGATGAATTAATACCATTTGACCTTTTTATTTTCCATTGGATGATTTGTGATGCTTTACACACACACACACACACACACACACACACACACACACACACACACACACACACACACACACACACACGCTGTACCTCTCCTCTGAATTTGCATCCTTGCTCCTAAGCAGTTTCTGGCCAGCAGCTGGGAGGTGTCGAGCACCAGTAAGAGGCTGTATTCTCTTGGCACAGAGAGTCAGGCAGGGCTACAGTTACTGAACACTTATCACAGCCACAGCCATGAGTTGTAGAGTGAAGGGCAGAGGGGTTAAGGTAAGATCTAGTGTGTGTTCAGTGCACTCTGTATGGCCTTCGTTCTAATAATAATGAGAAGAATCCCTTAGATTTATAGAGCACCTGCCCTCCAGAGAGCTGCCAGCCAGGTATTTTTTTCCCATCTGTTCACAGCATCCTGAGAAAGAGGAAGGAGGGAGAGGAGAAAATATGGACATAGGCACACATAAATGAAGTTGCCTGCCTTTTTCTGAGATGGCAGCACAGCTGGGATTTGGATATGAGTCTTCTAAATCACCACCCTTTGTACTTCCTCACCTTCTCAGAAAGCTCTATTCAAAAGACCCATTGCTACTGATTTCAAATTCTGTCACTTACTACCTGTATGGCCCTGGGGGGAAAATGTCCTTTAAGCTCTCTGGGCATTGGGCTCCTCCCATGGAAAAGGAAGGAATTAAACTAAATGGCCACTGAACTACAATGCCATTGGCCTCGAATCAAGCAATCAGAAATCATTTACTAAGCACCTACTATGTGCCAAACATTGTTAAGTGCAGGGCATACAAAGACAAATGTGAAGTAGTCCCTACCCTCAAGGAGCTAGTCAGAAGGTAATATGTCCATGAATGAGAGTATAGACAATAATATGCACAAAAAAAATATTAGGCAATTTGGGGAGGGTGGGGAGGTGATGAGGATCTGGGAAGACAAGGATACTCTGAGTTTAGAGGTCCTTAACCTGGGGTCCATAAACTTTTTAAAAAAATACTTTAATAAAAGATTTCCATACAATTGACTTTCTTTGTAATCCCATGAATTTCATGCTTTTAAAATATTGTAAGAATGATAACTTGTACTTATATAATACTTCAAAGTTTGCAAAACACTTTATACATGTTATCTCTTTTAATTCTCCCCAAAACCCTGTGAGGTGTGTGTTCTTTTTTACCCCTATTTTATAGATAAGGAAACTGAGGCTGAGAGAGAAAGACTTGCTCAGGATTCCACAGTTAGCAAGTTACCTGAGTCAATATTTAAACTCAGTCTTCTTAAGTTCCAATTCAACAATACTTACCTGCCTAGGTTTTATCTATCAAAAGGGTTCATGACCCACCAAAAGGTTAAGAACTCTTGATCTAGTGGGATATCAAAGGCATTCATATAAGGAGAAGCTCAGATTTCATGACCATAAGGAGACTCTGCTCTTTCCTATCTGCATCACATTCCACTCCCCAATCTTCCCATAGTTCAAACATCACTTCCCAATGACTCCCTCAATCAGATAATAACACCTTAAGCTGCTAAACACTTTCAAGTCTTTACAGGCTTCATCTGATCCTTACAGTAATCCTATGAAACAGGATTCATATTTCTATCCTTATTTTACAGATAAGAAAATTGAGACCCAGAGAGGTTAGTATTAAGTGTTGCCTCTACATGAGAGGCCTCACCTGATCAACCCAGTTAGTGCCTTCCCCTCTAAAGAAATGGTCTCCTATTTATGCATTTAGATTGTGTGTATTTGAGCATATTTCGTTCATAAAGGTTATCTTTCCCAATAGCACCTAGCATAGTACCAATTACATAGTAGGTACTTCATTGATTTAGTGACTTGCCCAACGTCACTCTGCTAACAAACAATCAAGATTGGTCTTCTGACTCCTAGTGTAATATCCCCTTCATTAATTATATCCTACTGCTTTTTGAATGAGAAAAAGAGTTGGTTAGAGAAAGGTATGAGTTGACAGAACCTCTACTTTCTTTTTTATGACTCCTTCCCACTTGAAAGCATTTCAATGGAAGTCACTCCAGAGACAATGCCATAGTCCCCAACCAAGGGTCCATGAATATGAACCTCAGTTGATTTTTTCCTCAACATTTATTCTTTCAAACTAGGTCAAGGAGAAATTATGCAAACTATGAAACCCATTGGAGATAGCATTCATGCCATACTGACAAGGACTGGCCAGGAGAGGAAATGAGGGTGTGGGATGATTTGGGATGTCAAATAAGACAAATAATAAATAAATAAATAATAAAATTATCAAATAAAGGGATAGAATAAACACAGATTTAATCCAACTCATAACTAGGAACTCTGGTGCCTATGGCATATTCAGTGGAGGAAGTTGAGGGTAAGGTGAAGAGGACCAGCTATTACGGTCAGGTGCGTTATACCAGTTTGGAAAGCAACCCTCTCGCAGAACATGCAACTTTAGCACCTACAACATGGCAGAGGTGTCATGTAGGGAACGTGTCATTGGGGGAACAAAGGTCCAAGAAGGACATTGAGACCTTCGGAAATGTCACTATGTAACACAAGGCGAAGGAAGGAAGGAAGGAAGGAAGGAAGGAAGGAAGGAAGGAAGGAAGGAAGGAAGGAAGGAAGGAAGGAAGGAAGGAAGGAAGGAAGGAAGGAAGAAAGAAAGAATTTATTAAGCCTCTACTATGTGCCAAGTATTGTGCTAAGTATATTATAAATGTTATTATCCTAGGAGGTAGGTGCTGTTATTATTCCCATTTTACATTTGAGAAAACCGAAACAGACAGAGGTTAAGTGACTTGCCCAGGATCACATACCTAAAAAGTGTCTGAGGTTAGATCTTAATTCAGGTCTTCCTATCACCAGGCATAATGCTCTGTCCACTGCCCCACCTAGCTGCCTAATGGTAGAGGATTATGGTATTTGGGAACAGTAGTCTAGAGGATTTACTGTGAGGAGGAATTGTGCCCTCTTAAATTGTGCACCTTGGAGTGAAATCTCAGTTGCCTTACCCTAGTTACACTCTGGATTATTTCACCAATGTCAGAGAACTCAAACTGGAATGAGCTGAGTATAAAGAGAGAATCCTAGGCTTAAGGAAATATATTGAAAACAAATACAAAGAAATGGTTTTTCAAACAAAGAGGCAGTAAACTGTTCTTCTAGATGCAGAAGACCTTGTTTCTAACCCCATGGCACCTATGTGAATTTGGACAAATCACTTAGCATTTCTGGGCCCTGGTTTCCCAAAATGAAGAAATTGGAAATGATCCCTAAGTACCTTCACAACTCTGAAAATACTATGATCTGATACAAAATTTATCACTCCAAAAGATCTAGACTACAAGTCTAAATAAGTTCAAGGAGGGTTTAGAGAAACTCACAGAAGGCCAGTTTGTAAAAACCATTGTAAATGATGAAGGGTGCAATCAGAATATTCTGGCTATTGTCCCTGTTTTTTGAGGTAGCCATCATAAAAGGTAACGCATGCTTCTAATGGTGCAAGTGGACCAATAAGAATGTGGATGTGCTCCTGGCAGGGCTCACCAGAGAATCTTGGGAAGAGCACAGAGGCTCTAATGGGGGATCTTTGACAGGTTGAGAACAAGGTCTGTCCTTTGTCTTTTTTTGTAACCCCAGCACTTAGCACAGTGACTGACACATAGAAGGTGCTTATTAAATTTTGGTTAATTGATTGATTGAACTGAGAAGGGGAATGGTCTGGCAGATAGGAGTTTAAGCCAGAGAATTTCAGGCAGGAACAGTTGTAAGATTGGTCAAGGATGAGGATCACAGCTAAAGTATGCAGGAACAAATGAATGAATAAAGCTTTTATTAGGCACTTACTATGTGCAAATCACTGTACCAAGTGAGAATACAAAAGAAAGGTAAGAAGCTCCATTCTTTCGAGGAGCTCATATTCTAATTTATATGAACAGGGTCATGAACAAACATCAAGCCCAGTGAGACAGGACAGGCAAAGACAGCTCTGCCTCTGACCCCTGCTCCCTCTCTTCTCTGGAGAAGTACAAGCCTGGGCCAGAGACTTAAGAAGCACCTGTAACAACTCAGTGATTCATGCCATACTGACAAGGACTGGCCAAGACAGAGCTAGGAAGTCAAAACTCCATCTCTGTTCTAGCTAGTCAATGGTCTGACAACGAAAGACAGTTGATTCTGACATGACACCCACATCAGTAATCTGTTTTCTGTTGTTAAAATAGAGTCACTTTCATTTTTTCCTGATGATTTTCCAATCTTGACATGACAGAGCCTTCCAATTTTCCTCTGGAAAAAAGCATTCATATTCTCTAAGAGTGAAGCTTTTGGGTACAAGACCATTTCTCATTTCTCAAACCTAAATCAGATTTTCACCATCCAAGTCACTTAGTAGCAAAGTGTGTGTTAACTTGATCCAGAAGATTCTGTCACTTTCCTGGAAGAATTTCTCTTTTTCTTCATCCCTCACAAGAGATGTTGGCATATTCACTACACTATTTTCTTGGAGAGAAAGGGGGAGAGAGGAGGAGAGAAGGGAAAGGCAAGGCAAGAGAAAAGCAAGGCAAGGGAAAAGCAAGGCAAGAGAAGGGAAGGGAAGGGAAGGGAAAGGAGGGAAGAGGAGAGGAGAGGAGAGGAGAAAGGAAAAAGAAAGAGAGGTAGAAGAAGGAAGGAAGGAGAAAGGGAGGGAGAGGAGGAGAAAGAGACAAAGGGAAACAGAGAGACAAAGAGATGACAAATGAAAATGTTTCTTATTCATTTGAGGCACATGGCAAAAACAACTCCATCTATTATTTTATTTGCCCCTCCAAGGACAGCATAGAAGTCTTTAGTCCATTGACCTTAACTTCGTTTTGTCTTCTGGTGTTATCTATCATGAGAATATCAGTACTGGTGTGATTTAGTTCTTTAAATGGTACATAAAATCAAGTAGAAAATGAAGTAACAATCCCAAGAAGCCAGCATGGCTTCATCAAGAGCAGATTGTGCCAGACTAACCTCATTTCCTTTTTTGACAGGGTTACTAAACTGGTTGATAAAGGCAATACTGTCAATATAATTTAACCAGGATTTTATTAAGACATTTGATAAAACCTCTTAAGCTATTCTTGTGGAAAATATGGAGAGATGTGGGCTAGATGAGAGGAAAGAGTACTGACTCTGGAGTCAAAGAATCTGAGTTCAAATTCTACCTCTGAACTTCTGTGATATTGTGCAAATGATTGTCTATATAGGCCTCAGTTTCTTCATCTGTAAAATGAAAGGTTTCAGCTACATGATCTCAGTCTCTTCCAGCTCTAGATGTGTAATCCACAGATAATCCAGTTAGATGAGTCCAAAACTGTTTAAATGGTTGCTAGTAATTAATTGCTAGATGTCAACTTGGCAAGAAATTTCTAGTAAAGTGTCCTAAGGATCTGTAGTCATCCCTTTACTGTTTAATGTTTTTATCAATGAGTCAGAGGCATAGATGACATGTTCAACAACTTTTCAGGTTACACAAAGATGGGAGTGATAGTGAACATACTGGATATTAGCATCAGGACCCAAATAGATATTAACAGACTTGAAAATTGGGTTGATACTCTATAAGACAAATATAATAGAAATAAATAGATAGTCATACTTAGGTTCAAGAAATCAACTTCTCAAATACAAGACATGGGAGGCATGGTCAGACAAGAGTTTGTATGAAAGAGGTCTAAAGTTTTTAGTGACCTGCATGCCCAATAAGTCAATAATATAACATGGCAGCCAAATATGATAAAGCAGCCTTAGTCTGCATTAAAACCTCTATACTTTCAAGGGAATAAGAAGTGATACTCCTGATGTAGTCTACCTTGGTCAAACAACATCTGAAATATTTTGTTCAGAGTTATGAATGCATGAGGAAAAACAAATAAGTAAGCTGGAGACTATCCAAAGAGGGCAATCATGATGGTGAGAGTCCTTGAGTTTAACTGGCTATAATATCAGTCATCTGAAGGAAATGGAGATGTTTGGCTTAAAGAAGGAAAGTCAAGATGGCGACAAGAAAAGTCAAAGAAAAGTCTAGCTCTAATAAATATTCAAAGAAACCCAGAAATGCCAATGATCAAAGTATTTAAAGACAAGTGGAAGTAAGCTCCTCCATCATGCCCATAATTGCACAAAAAGACAGCCAGAAGCTAATAGGGTAGCTATGTAAAGGGGTCCCTCCAGGAAAGTCAGTGAGACCACAAGTAAACATAAAAGCTACAGAGGTGAGCAAAGAGATTGCATCCTGGGAAAACCATCCAGAAGTCATTAGAGACTGTGAGAACAGATCCACCAATGGAGCTACAATGTGCTCCAACCGGACCTGAAGTTATCCAGGGTTGTGAGTAAGGGTATCACAAACCCATTGCCAGCTTCTTTAATCAGGCACCTGTGATCAGATGATTGAACAGGTTCTCAACTGAAATGAACACCAAGTGGATAGGAGTTAAATAGCTAAGTAGAACTGCAGTATGTAGAGCACTAGACCTGGAGTCAGGAAGACTCATCTTCATGAGTTCAGACACTTACTAACTATGGGACCCTGGGTAAGTCACTTAACCCCATTTGCCTCAATTTCCTCATCTCTAAAATGAGCTGGAGAAGGAAATGACAAACTACTCTAGTATCCTTAACAAGAAAATCCCAAATGGAGTCATGAAGAGCCTAACAGGAGTTAAGTTGTTCTGAGGCACTGAGATAAGTAAAGCAAAGTAAGCTAAGTTGGATACATTAAGGAGAGTCATGAATCGTCAAGTCTAAACCACAAAGAGGTAGGAGGTAATGACAGGAAAAACTGGAGCGGTCAGTCAAGTCTATCAAAATGTCTGGAGGCCTCCAAGCAAAACCTGGAAAATGTCAGGTATATTGTAGAGAGAATTCTTGTACAGTTTTAGCAGGATTGGCTGACCCCTGAGATCCCTTCTAACCCTGAGATTCTGTGACCAGGAAATTTCTTGTAAGCTGGGGCTCTCTTTCTCAATTTGGCCCATTACAAGGAACAAAATAGTCACATAAGCAGCTATAGTATAAATATATCCTTGAGGAACCTCTTCCGGTCCCCTAGGACAAGGGAACTACACGCACTTCTTGTTCTGTACCCAGGCATAAGATCTGAACCACGTTCACTCCTTGACCTCTAAAGAGAGAGGAGCTGTGCTTACCTTCTTGAGTCCTCCTGTACTAGCTGCCATGAAAATTAGATCACAATGATGCTTGGTTAGTGAGGACTAGCTCTTTCCCAATCCTGACTAGAAGTCTTGGAGTAACATGATACCTCCTGAGGGTTTGAAACAAGAACTAAAAACTATCTCCTCTTTTTTTAATCTCCTAACACCACACTTGCTTCCAAGCCTCTGTCATAAGGTAGACCACTCAAGTTTTACCATATCATACTCAAATGCCAAGTCCTTTTAAGCCCTAAAGCTCCTACATGATTAGTTGGAACCAAGAAGGACAACTCTGAGCATGTCCATGGGATGGTTTTTGTTACATTGAGTATAAAAAGGGCTATACATTGGACATGGGTTGGCTGCCATCTTAATATCCCTTCCTAACTTCCTGTCTCTGTCAGTGGTCATATCATTCTTCCAGTTACTCAGGATACTAACCTAGAAATAACCTTTCATTCTTTTCTTTCTTTTATTATTCAATCAGTCCCCAAGTGTCCTACCCATTCTACCTCCTCAATATCTTCTATATCTACCCTGTCCTTACCAATCCCACCACTACCAATACAATTCAACCCTTCATCATCTCTCACCTGGATTATTGAAATAGATTCCTAACTGATCTGACTTCTCCCAGTCTCTCCTCCTCCTCTCTCTATTATCCTCCCACTAATTCACCTTACATACTTTCATTAAACTGGTGGTGTTCTTTTCACTGAGGGGAACCTTCAAAATTCCCTGCTACCTCTGGAACAAAATACAGATTCCATACCTTCCACAATCTGGTCCAAGCCTGCTTTTTTAACCTGAGCTTATATTAGCTCCCTTCAGCCAGGCTGAACCACTTGCCGTTCCTTGAACACATTCCATCCTTTCCTAGATCCTGGGATGTTGTTCATGCCATTCTCTACCTCTGGAATAACCTCCTCCTCTTCTTCCTCCTTCCCTCTCTGTCTTTCCACCCACTGCTATCCTGCCTATCCTTCGTTGTCCAAATCAAATGCTAACTCCTACATCGAGCCTTCCCTCAGTGCTCTCAGTCAAAAATAATTCTTCTTTTATCTAATCTCATGGCACTTTATACAAATTAGAATTTGATGAGTGAATATTTATTTGTCTACATGTTTTATCTCCTATTGGGTTGAAATCTCCTTGTAATGGGGAGACCACGTCTTACTTATCTCCACAAGTAGCTACCATAGTTTCTTGAAGTACCTAAGAAGTACTTTTAAAATATCATATGAATGAATCATCAACCAAAACAAAGACAAAACATCTCCAGAAAGGTAGGCAGCAGAATTCTTCTTGGAAAGGAATCAGGATTATTGGGTGGCATGCAGAGTACTTGTCTTAGAACTGAAATGCAAACCCAGGTCAGACTCCAGCACTTAGCTGTATGACCTTGGAAAAGTCATTTGACTTCTCTGAGACTATTTCCTCATCTGTCCAATGGGGTAGTCATATTTGTACCTCACAAGTTAATGAAGAAGACTGCTTAATAGGGAATAAAACACTTGAAGCATTCTATAAATGGAAAATATTATAAACCCAACAATTACATGTTCCTCTGCCTATCATTGGCAATGAAGTATCCTTTGCCACACCCTGCCATATAAACGTTAGCCATGGAGTTGTTATGAGTACCATTCTTTGGAAAACATTTTTTCCACAAAAATTATCTCTTTTTTCTCCTTTTCTTAATCTTTTACAGATAACAACAACCCTCAGTTGGTGCATATAATTGGTTTTTTTTTTTCATGGTATTCAGTCTGGTGTAGAGGGATGAAGTCTGGGTATTTTCCAATAAACCCTCTTGTTTATTTGGGTTGGCAGCCAGCAGAGATGTTTCTGAATCCCCACCAGTGGCCTGCCACCTGTGGCAAGTTACTCATTTCACAACAGAAAAGGACAAAGCTTGTGAAAAGGGAGCAGAAGGGTCTAATTAAAAACACCTCCCAAGGAAACAGCCCTGTTCTTGTCTCAGGAAATCCAGGGGTTAATCCTCCATTTCATGAGCAAGCAGAGAAAGGTCCAAAGCCAAAAGCACAGAGTTGTACCCCACCGCAGGCCAAAACAAAACGGTAAAGGATCAGTCTTGAACCCATTTATTCAGATTCTCTTGGACTTGCCACACTATGGCCCAGCCCCTGGAGTACAGCCCACATCCTGAGACCATCTGTTATTTTTGTCATCGATGCAGAGACTGCTCCGCCCCCATTCCCCTATTAAATCTCAGATCACAGCCAGGCAATAGCTGGGGCTGGGAGGGAAGCTGACTGAGCGCCCTGGCCCTCCTCCCCAGCTCTATCAGCATGGTAATGGAGAAGAATTGGGGAGGGGTACGAGAAAGAAAGGGAAGGAGAAAGATGGGAAGGGAAGGAAAAAGAAGACAGAGCAGGAAAAAGGAAAGGAAAGAAAGCTACCAAGCTGGAGAATGAGGCAGCCCGACTGGTCAGGAGAGGCCAGAAGCTCCTTGAAAAGGGCACAGGCCCTCCCTTATCTCAGCTTGTCTCTCACCCAGTCAACAAACCTTAATTAAGTGTTTACCATGTGTTAAGGTTCTGTAGCCTTTGACAGTGTTGATCCTCTTCCCCCTCTAGGTTTTCAGCATAACACTCTCTCCTGGCTTCCCTCCTACCTCTTTGACCACTCCTTCTCTGCCTCCTTTGCCAGATCCCCATTCAGATAATGTTGTCTCATGGGGCTCTTTCCTAGGCTTTCTTCTCTTCTCCTCTATATTACTACACTTGATGATCTCATCAGCTCCCATGGATTTAATTACCATGTCTACACTGATTTTTCTCTTATTTTTTTTAAGAAGCAGTATGGGCTAAGTGACTTGTCTGGGATCACACAGCTAGTAAGCGTCTGAGACTGGATTTGAACTCAGATCCTCCTGACTCCAGAACTGGTGCTCTATCTACTATGCCGCCTTGCTGCCCTCACCCTATGCTGATGATTCTCAAATCTACGTATGCTCTCCCAAACTCTCTGCTGTCCCCCAGTCTCATATCTCCAAATTGCCTTTCAGACATTTCAAACTAAATGTCCAGTAGACATCTTAAATCCAACACATCTAAAATCAAACTCATTATCTTTTCCCCTAAACCCTTCCCACCTCATACTTCCCCATTACCATAAAGAATACCATTGTCCCAGTCCCTCAGACTCACAACCAGGGAGTCATCCTGGATTCTTCACTCCCACTCATTCCCTTCTCATAGTCAATATGGCACCAAGGCCCATTGAATTCACTTTTGCAAGTCTTCCTAATATGCCCCCTTCTTTCCTCTGACAATGACACCATTCTAGGGCAGGCCATCATAACCTCACCCTTGGATTATTGCAGTGCCTGCTAATGGGTCTACCTGCCCCAAGTCTCTCCCCATTCCAATCTACCCTCCATTCAGCCACTAAAGTGATTTTCGTAAAGCATAGCTCTGACCACATCACTACTCCTTTACTCAGTAAACTCTAGCAGCTCTGTATTGCCTCCAGGATCAACTATAAAAACCTCTATTTGGCATCCAAAGCCCTTCATAACCTAGCTAGCTTCTTCCTATCTTTCCAGTCCTCTTACATACCTTGCCACATACTGTTCAGTCCAGTGACATTAACCTCTTTGCTGTTCCACAGACAAGTCCCTCCATTTCTCAGTTTCAGGTCTTTTTTTCTGGCTGTCCACCGTGCCTGAAATACTTTCCCTCCTCACCTCTGCTTCCTGGTTTCCCTGGCTTCCTTTTAATCTCCATTAAAATCTCATCATGCATAGGTTCCCAAAGTGGGAGATAACAAACACACACACACCCAGGGGGTGAGGGGGGAGCTGGTAGTAGCCTTGGTGAAATTGAGGAAGAGGGGCATTGAATAAAAGTAAGGAAGTGGTAAAAGCATAAAGAAGAAAATTTTGAAAAAACATTCCTACATGTTTCATCTGTTGTGTAACAGAGTTAAAGTCATAATGATTACATTATTTTTTAAATAAACACACAAAATGCAAGTTTTAATGGTTATAACAAGTTATAATCAGTTGTAACTGATCAATGATGAAATTCGACAACAGGTCTTAACAAGCAAGTGTTGGCAGGTGAGCTGTCAAGTATCATCAGGAAGTCCAGTATGCTCCCATAGGAATATGTGAGAGTAATGACTTGTTTACAATATAGTTACCTGACACAATATTGCATCATCAAAATTTCAATGCAGGAAAAAATCCAAATATTTGCAATAAATTATTAAATTTAAGAGGCATGATTTTTTTAAAAAATATTTTATATTTTTTGAAATAACAGAAATTTTTTGCAAAACCAAACCCAATGCAACCAAGATTCAGAGGGATGCAGAAAACTGGGAAAGAGTTTTTTCTGCTAGTATCTGTGATTAAGGCCTCATTTCTAGAATATATAGAGAACTGAGTCAAATGTACAAAAATACAAGTCATTCCCCAATTGATAAATGATCAAAGGATATGAACGGGCAGTTTTCAGAGGAAGAAATTAAAAATATCTATAATCATTTGAAAAAATGCTCTGAATCACTATTGATTAGAGAGATGCAAATCAAAACAACTAAAGTACCACATCACATCTATCAGATTGGCAAACATGAAAGAACAGGAAGATGATAAATGTTGGAGAGGATGTGGGAGAGTTGGGACACTAATTCATTGTAGATGGAGCTGTGAAGCTGATCCAACCATTCCGGAGGGCAGTTTGGAACTATGCCCAAAGGGCTACAAAAATATGCATACCCTTTGACCCAGCAATATTGCTTCTAGGACTGTATCCCTAAGAGATCATAAAAATGGGAAAGGGTCCCACATGTACAAAAATATTTATAGCAGCCCTCTTTGTGGTGGCCAAGAACTAGAAATCAAGGGGATGTCCATCAATTGGGGAATGGCTGAATAAATTGTGGTATATGAATGTAATGGAATACTATTGTGCTATGAGAAATGATGAACAGGAAGACTTCAGAGAGGCCTGGAAGGACTTACATGATCAGATGCTGAGCAAAAGGAGCAGAACCAGGAGAACTTTGTGCACAATAGTCTTTTAAGGCAAAAATGCCTTCCACATCCAGAGAAAGAACTGTGGAATTCAATTGCAGAATATAGCATTTTTGGGTGTGTGTATTACGTTTTGGTTTGTTATATGATTTCTCCCATTCATTTTAATTCTTCTACACAGCATGACTATAGTGAAAATGTATGTAATAGGAATGTATGTGTAGAAACTATATAAAATTGTATGCTGTCTCGGGGGGAGGAGGCAGAATCTAAGTTATGTAGTAGTGAGTGTGGAACACTGAAAATAAGTAAAATTAATTTTAAAATTTTAGAAATAAATTATTAAAAGGTTGAAGAAAATAAATTTCCAGAGGGGACACTGAGAAATTTTTTTAAAGGGAGGTGGTAGGAACCTCTGTAATCTAGAGAGCCTTTCCCTAAATTCTAGTGCCTTCTCTCTGTTGATGATGTCTTAGTTATCCTGTATATAGCTTTTTACATACTTGCTTGCTCTTTACCTCCCACACACATAATAGATTGGAAGCTTTGTGAGGGCAGGGATTACTTTTTGCCTCTTTTTCATATTTCCAGTTCTTAGCACAGTGCCTGGCCCTATGTAGGTGCTTAATTAATGCTCATTGATTGATTGAAATGCCTTCTCTATCTCCTCTAGATTGCAATCTCATCTGTTAAATGGTGCAGTTATCTCATTTTATCGTCCCCAAAACCATGTGAAGTTCGTGCTCTTATTTTCCCCATTTTACAGATGAGGAAATTGAGGCTGCAAACAGTTAAATGACTTGCCCAGGGTCAGACAGCTAGAAAGTATTTGAGGGAGGATTTACTTCAATTATTAAAAAACAAAAACTACCCCAATGTTGTTAAAATGAAATAGAAATGGGGCCTCTCAATCATACGTAAGGATCCTCGCACGGCACATATTGACTTAGTTTTTAAGATGTAATATTATCTATGTTTTATTCTATTTTTATTTATTTTGTAAAATATTTCCCAATTAAATTTTAATCTGGCTCCAGCTGCACTCAGTAGTGTTGTGGGCCACATGGGGCTGCAGGATTTGTGTGTGACACCTCTGCTTTCCTCCATGCTGTTTTTCTGGAGCCATGCTAATTAATTCCAAACCCCTTGAAAGCAGCAACAATATCATCCATGAGACCTTGGCCGGCTCTCTTGCTCCACAAAACATTCCCCCCACCATTCATATGAATCCTTAACATTATTTTAAGATATATAAAGGTAGGTGGGAAAAGTTTTGTGTTCCCTCTCCCAGGCATCTTTGCAACTTAACCGAAAACACTCCTTTACTCCTCAGTCATAAAAGCTGGTATTCATGTTATTATTTAAGGCCCACAAAGTGCTTTACATGTGTTCACAACTCTGCTGAGAACGTAAGCAAAAAGAACAGTATTCTCCTTTTACAAATAAGGACACTAAGTCTGAGGAAAGTGAAATGATTTGTACAGTGTCACAGAGAAAGCAAGTGACAAAGTCAGAAGGAAAGCCAGATCGATGTCCGGCACCCTGACCCCTCTGCCACATCGCTCAGATCCCTCGGTCTTAAGTTCAAAGTGTTCATGGAGGAGGAGGAAGACAAAAAGAGGGCAGAGGACACACCTGGGGGAGACAGGGGAGGGAGAGGGAAAGGAAACAGAAAGGGAAGATTGATGGGATCAAAAGAAGTAAGTCATAATTTTGTACGTGAAAACATACCTGGCCCAGCTCTCCCCTGGCTACAGGCTCTGGTCATGGAATGGGGTTCCCAGTTGCTTTTGGGTTCAGGGAATCTTTACATCTTCAATCAATCAATCAACTACCATTTATTAAACACTATATACTAGGCACTGTATTAGACTTCAAAGTATTAAGGATGCAAAGACAGCCTTATCACCATTGCTACCATCTGCGCAGCATCAGTATAACCCCAGTCCATCTCCCAAACAAGGTCAAAGATTATTAAATTAACCCAATCAGCCCAGCGGGTTCCTTGTTCTTATGGAGAATGTACAACATTTAGGATGGATGGATGGATGGACAGATGGATGGATAAAGGGCATTTATTAAACTCTTACTGTGTGCAGTGATTCTGTGTGAAGCACTAGGGATACAAATAGAAAAAAAGAAAATTGGTTCTGCCCTCAAGAAGCTCATATTCTAATTAATGAAGATAACATGTATTAGAAGTTTCAACTAGAAGTCAAATGGAAAATAATAATAATAGCTAGCATTTATAAAAACTTTTAAGGTTTTCAAAGTGATTTATGTATATTATCTCATTTGATCTTCACAACAATCCTGTCAAAAAGATGCTTTTATTTTCCCCATTTTACAGATGAGTAAACTGAAACTGCCAGGGGTCATACAGTCAGTAAATATTTAAGGGAGAATTTGAATTCAAGTAGAGTACTAAGTCACCTACTCCTATTCATAGCCAATAAACACTTATTAAGTGCCTACTACTGTGTTCCAGACAAGGTGCTAAGGTCTGGGGAAACAAATAAGAAGAAAAGAAAGATAATCCCTGCCTGCAAGGAGCTTACAATCTAATTGGGACAAAAGGAAGCATAAGGTCATGTATTTGTGGAGTAAACCAAGCTGTAGCTGGTGGGAACTGGAGAGATGCTTGGAAATTCCAGAGCCTTCTATAAAGCTAGTCTTTAGGAGGAGTTTTTGGCTCTGCTTTCCCAGCCCTCCAATTAGAGAGGAGAGGCACCTGAGGGTCTTGGGGAGTTGTTGAGGATCAAAGTTGAAACACTCTCCATAATGATGATATTTCTGGTGAGGAGCTCATTCCAAGGGAAGTAGGCTCTCCATGGAGCTGAAACCAAACAGGGAGCAGTAGCAAAGAAGATATTAAGACATCTTTAATGTCTCTTCCATTAATAACCAGTAGCTCCAGCTACTGGTGGTGGTGGAGGGGATGGTACAACCTTTCTCCACAAAGTTTACTTCCCTCAGTGATGGATATGTAAGCTGACTCAGAAACAGAGGGAACTGAGGGAAACTATTCCTCAGGGTCCAAAGCTATCTCCGCCAGGGTCTGAGGAGAGGTGATGATTAAATTGGTTTGACCTACCTAGAACAGACTGGCTCCTATCTCTCCCTCAAAGTATAAAATAAATACAGAAGATAACACAAGGAAACAATTTTATTGAAATATAGTTATCCAAAAAATAAATTTAAACAAGTTCAAAGATCCCAGGTTAAGAACGTTTGATAAGTAGTAGCTATTCACTCATTTCAGTCATGTCCGAGTCTTCATGACCCCATTTGGTGTTTTCTCGGAAAAGATACTAGAGTGGTTTGCCATTTCCTTCTCCAGCTACAAATGAAGAAACTGAGGCAAACAGGGTTAAGTGACTTGGGATATAAAAGGGGCAAAGGGTTCATTAAGGCCAGAAGAGTTCCCACCTTCTCAAAAAACTAAACCCATGAAGAATGAAAACCCAGTTAAGAGAACTTGGGAGGGATTGAGGAAGGCCTGATCAGTCCTTCTGAGCACCCTCTCTACCCATGATTAAAGGGATTTCAAGCACCAGCAAACAAGCTGGGGCAGTATTTTGTGGGGTAGGAGGCCTCCCCTAAAGTCATACGTCCACACTGCCATATTTTGAGGACACCAAGGTGCTTCTGATCTGGGATGCTTATGAGTGTCAAGGCAAAAGATTTTGTGGGGTGCTCTCACCCCTTTGTATAATTGCTGGAACTATGTCCATTGGAATATTTAAGGATTCCAGAGAGTAGTACAGGGAGTGGTTTAGAATTATACAGTGACCAATATCTACCTGGAGATAAGACAACATGGTGGTGAGAAGGTATTGTGATTGTGTGCAGAAGAAAGAACAGGTAAAAGTGTGAAGGAAAGTTAGGTGGTGCCTTCAGTGTTCCTCCTTCCTTTGTGTTAAGATGTAGGGATGAGGGATGATAACTTTCCATTGTTGTTTTCATGGTGTGGGAGGCAAGAAAGTTCTGTTTTCCACATTCCCAGGTGATAAGGTTGTGACTTAGCATGGACGCATTAGAGCTCAGAAACTAAAGCACAGGCCCAAGGAGCTGTGTGAGGAAGGTCTATCAGAGAGGAGAACATGGAGTCACATGGCCAGGGGACAGTATCGCTGGAGATCCAAAGTTAGGAAAACAGTATAAGAAGCACCATCTTCCTGCATGTGTTGTAGTCTTCCTCAAGTAAGTCTAACCTTACTGAAGAAGCTACCTGTCCATTCAGGGGGACTGGACGTAAATATTAATAAAGGCTTTCCTGATTTCACAACAGGTATTGTTCATTGTTTAAGGTGAGCATGTTTCTCACTGTTGGGGGCTTGTTAAACGGGCTCACTTCTAATAATGGGATCACAGGCTATGAAACTGGAAGGGACCTTAGATGAAGAAGTGCTTTACCTGGGGTCTGGTAACATTTTTTTTTAAATTTTTGATAACTATTTCAATACAATTGGTTTCATTTTTAATCCTGGCATTTTATTTTATGCATTTAAAAACATGTTGCTGAGAAGAATTTCACAGGCTTCACCGTACTTCTTCAAAGGGCTCATCTCACAAAAAATGATTAAGAACCCCTGACTTAGTCCACCAGTCCCCTCCCCTATTTTACACATTAAGTGTTTACTAGTCTGAAATATGGCATTCCAGAGCATTCCCCAATCCCTGCACTAGAATTCAGGAAGAAAGCAATCTTGAGAGATGCTATCAGATCCATGATGGCAAATCTGCTGCCAATATGAATTATACCAGCTGAGCTGAGTATTTTCTCCCTGGAGAAAGAGGAACGGAGATCACAACCCCATAAGCTCTCTCTGATGATAGGTAGAATCAGCTTGGCTGGGGCTTGGCCATCACTACTGACTAAAACTCTTTAGTGCCAGTGTTGCTCTGTCTGTTGAAAGAAAACTTCCATGGCAAATTTAGCAGATTACTGCCAAGCCTAGGGGCCCACCAAAGGAGGAGGACCTCCCCTTAATTCTAGGGCTTTGCCTCTGCTGATTATTTCCCACTTATTCTTTATCTGACTTGTTTGAACAGAGTTGTTTTCATGTTGTTTTCCTCATTCGACTATGACATCCTTGAGGGCAGGGATGTCTTTGGCCTTTCTTTGTATCATCAGCACTAAGCATAGGGCTAGGTACACTGTAGGTGCTTGAATAAATGTTTACTGACTGACTAACTGACCCACAGGTCTTAATGTGCCATCATAGTAGAATGTTCCTTGAGGCAAGAAACTAACAGAAGGTCTTTTTCACATTTTATTTGGGAGCTTACTAATAAGTATTATCCAGGGAGTTTCCCTCCTCCTTTTTCTTCCCCAGATTAAGTAACCATTTGGAGAATCTGAATATAGTTCCTAAAACATCAGCTATGCTACCCACACCCACACTCACCAAATAGGATTCACAAGGGAGCAAAAAAACTGGGGAGATAAGGCATCAGGAGGCTGTAGTTTAGTCGATGTCCAACTTTTCATGACCCTGTTTAGAGTTTTCTTAGCAGGTACTGGAATGGTTTGCCATTTCCTTCTCCAGGTCATTTTATAGATGCAGAAACTAAGGTAAACAGGGTTAAGTGACTTGCCCAGGATCACACAGATAGTAAGTGTCTGAGGCTGGATTTGAACTCAGGAAGATGAGTCTTCTTGACTCCAAACCCAGTGTTCCATTCACTACGCTACCTGATGCTCAGACATCAGGATAGGCATCTACAATGAGACATATAGTCTAAAGGGAGCTTCCTTGGGGGAAAGTGGTAGGCAGAGGAGGTGAGCTGACACCTAGTTCCAGCTGTGTTATATCCTAAGAAAATTCTAAACTCCTGGATGGCTTCAAGGTCCAAGATAAAAGTATTTTCTTTATGTAGGAGTGAACTTTTTTAAGGAGTCACTTATCTACCCAAGGGATTTGGGGTCAGGAGTTTAGTCTTTTCTGACTTTTGTGAGCCCATTTGGGGTTTTCTTAGCAGAAATGCTGGAGTGGTTTGCAATTTCCTTCTCCAGTTCATTTTACATATGAGGAAACTGAGGCAAACATGGTTAAGTAACTTGCCCAGCATCACATAGCTAGTCACTTCCATTAATAAAACCAAGGATTTTGCTTAGCTCCAGCTACTGGTGTTGGTGGGGGTGGTACATTCTTTCTCCACAACATTTACTTCCCTCAATAATGGATGCATAAACTGAGTTGAAAACAGGACCAGGGAACTGAAGGATACTTAGGGACTAGATTTGAACTCAAGTTTTCCTGACTCCAGTGTTCTAGCCACTACACTACCTGAGACCTAGGAAAGACTTTAACTAAAAAAGGCCAAGGTCCCCCATTGCTTCCAGGGTCATCTCCAGCAGTCCTGATCTGTATCTTGCCACAGGCCCTGAGAGAAAGTGAGGCTGGTGACTTTGCATAGCACTGCCTCACTCCAATCCAATTCACTTGAAAGTCATGACATTACATTACCATCCTTATATTATGGTCCTCTGAGAATGGAAGACAAACACCGCACCACCTAACTGTCCTTGGAGTCAGAAGACTCAAGTTCAAATCTCAGCTCCACCATTTACTAGCTGTGGGAACTTGAGAAATCACTTAGCCTCTCTAAACCTCAATTTTCTCACCTATAAAATGGAAAAAATATTTAACATTTGTAATATCTAGGGTAATATATTAAAATGCATATACACTCTAAAGCACTATCTGAATATCAGCTCTTACATTTAAGAACAAAAGTGTAGGGTAGTGGACAGAGCCAGGAAGAACTGGGTTCAGGAAGACCTGTTTCTAACATATAACCTGTTTCTGGCCAGTGATCCCAGACCTCTCAATACTTCAGACACCTCCCTAAGATCCCAAGTTATAGAGAAAGTGCCAATATGTATCAGAGGTATGTGAGAAGCAAACTCGAGGATACTAGCAATGACCACTGTAATTCACTAGCTTGAGACCTCATCCCTTCATCTCTGGGTTACGTGTTATGAGTAAGGTTAATGACCCCTTCTCTGCCTACGTTATAAAGTTGTTGGGAGGATCCAATAAACTTATGGACATGATCCTTCCTTGTGAAGTGTATGTCCCGTTCTACCATCCAAACCAAACCCATAAGGGATGATCACCATTCTTTATCCCCCAACAGAACCTCCAACATAATGGCATAGGAATTCTAGTGCAAACCTCTCACATCCTCCAGACTCAGGTCTGGAAAATCAAAGGATGCCGCAGGAATGCGTCTGCCTCTGCACGCATGCATGTGTGCGTGTATGTGTGTGTGTGTGTGTGTGTGTGTGTGTGTGTGTGTGTGTGTGTGTGTGTGTGTATTTCAATGTGTTTGCTCTGCACCAAGAATCCGAAACACAAGCATCGCATATGAAACAGTCACACAGTTTGGTGTGTGGCACCTTTTCACTTGGGTTATTAAATCATTTTTCCCTCCAAAGGTACACATGTTGTGGCATAAGGAGCAAACTGTTGACAGATGGTGGAGAAACTTCACAGGCCCATAATTGAGACTTATTTTCATACATTGGTGCCAGTTTGAAATCTAATTGCCAATAAAACAATACTGTGATGCCGCCACATCTCATGCCTCCACGGTTCTCCAAAGTTACACTTGAATCCACTAGTAAATTCTAATCTCCCAGAGAAAAATATTTCCCCTGCTCTGTCTGAAAAGGAGCACTATAAATTCACATACACTGGTTCATTTTCAAATGTGAACTTCCTTCCCCTGGTCCCCAAAGAGCCCTCACATGGTTAGTGTTAGTGCCTGCTGGAGAGCAGCGGTAGTCTTTGTTTACTTGCCTGAGCACAGATGTGGTTTAAAGCTTTCCTCTTGCTGGGGCCTTTTTAAGAGAACTTTATTGTCCAAGCCTGTCACACACACACACACACACACACACACACACACACGCACGCACGCACGTGTGTGCATGCGCACCCCTCCCAAACAGTGTGACTAGAGATGCTGGCTTTGCTCCTGGGCACAGAAACGGAGCCCACCCACCAGGCTAGGAGAGATATCTGTCTCCTCTCAGCCCTTGGCTAGGCAGCCCCTCTGTTTTCCTTCTCTTACTACAAAGGTTTAAGGACAGATCAACCTGGATCAATGGTAAGCTGTAAATAAAACAGGCTTTTAGGAGGGTGGGAGCGCATAAGATCACACTCTCTTTTCCTTCTTGACAATTAAGGAATACTACCTGCCACCTTGAGTCACAAACCTGCTAAGAATTTGCCTTTTCTTTCCCTCACTTCCCGTCCATCAATCAATCAGTGATCAGGTCTTTTTTAGTGTCTACTTACTATGTGCTCAGTGCTGGGGATACAAAAGTCCCTGCCCTCAAGGACATATTTTATGAGAAGACAACATATATCCTATAATATATATATGTAAAAATATGCATTACATATTTTTATATTATATATTATAGGATATAATATATAATAAATATAATACAATAATAATATAAATATAATACATATTTTAAATATATAAAGTATATCTAAATTATATAAAAGAAAATATAATACATAAAATATTATATAATATATACATATATACCCACATGTACATATGTGTGTGTACGCAGAGTATCCCAAAAGTCTAAATACAGTTTGAACTTCAATAAGAACTCCTTAAGAATCTATTATATGTTAATATAATAATTAATATTGCATACTAAGTTTTAATGGCTTAAAATCACATTAAGATTTTTGAGACATCCCGTAAATGTAAAACAAATTCCAGATATTAGAGGGGAGGCATTAGCAGCTTGGGAGATCATGTATAAGAATAAAGGGATAACTATTATTGTTTTTGTTATTTTAATAGTGGAAAAATTATCTTTTACTCGGGACTATAAGCTAAAAAAGAAAATACCAGTAATATATCTAATGAGATTTTTTTTAATTTAATTTAATTTAAAAATTAAAAATATCTAAGTATCAATGGGGCCTTCAGCAAAGTTAAAAATTAGCTCATTTGTCTCCAAACTCTTGCCCTCATTAGGTGCTCCCAAAATTCCCCCCCCCCCCCCCCCCCCCGGTCCCAAATCCCCCCACTCCCAGCAGCCCAGGGCAAGCATCAGGTGTTCCAAAAGTCTTAGCATGGTTTTAAGCTTTAATAGCTATTAAACTTCAGTCAGACTTTGCCTCCTACAGCATCATCCATATTCCATCCTTTCTGGTCATCCCAGGATCTAGAGAAGAAAGAAATCTTTAAAACCATATAATCCAACCCTTCCATTTTACCAAAAAAAAAAAAAAAGGAAACTGAGGCTTGGGGAGAGCACACAGGAAAACAGTTGAGGCAGGATTGGAGCCCAGGTCCTCCCATTTGAAATCCACAAAATTCAGCTGTTTTGTGTCCTTTTCCCCAGGGGCCTTCCTCTGCCTCAAAGGCTCCTCCCTCTTATTGGAGTGTTCCTCCCCAAACCTCTATTTCTTCATTTCTCATGAGGCTGCACCCTAGACTTTTCCACCATACCCCAGAAAACTCTCCATCATAGGAAATCCAATCCTGGAATTCATACCTTGAAATTACTCTACCCCCCTTCTGATTGGCTAGCTGCTCCCAGAACCTCCATTTAAGAAGGATACTGGGACCTACAGTGTAGCCTGACTCTGTCACACCCAACACCTTCCTCCTTTCCCTCCCCAGACGCTTTCAGTATTGTCTTCCCCCATTAGAATGTACAGGGAGTGTCTTTCTTCTTTTGATTGAATTTGTGTTTCCAATGCTTGGTCCAATACCTAGCAGATAGTTAGCACTTAATGAATTCTTGCCAACTCACATCTTGGTAACTAGCTAATCAAAGAAACTAAAATCTCATTGTTTAATTGAAGTCCAAAAGAGCATTGGAAGTCATCTAGTTCAATACCCTTCCCAAAGCAGAATCCTCTATACAACTACCCTCCATAGTAGATGGTCATCCAGTGATGTGTAATTCACTACCTTAAAAGGCAGCCCATTCCACTGCTGGATATCAATGGTTGTAGGAAAGCTCTCCCTTTACAAAGTCAAACAGGCAGATCCAAACAAAAATGTAAGTATGCAGTACCAGAAAAACAATATACACAATGGCTACAACAACTTACTTGAAAGAAGAACATCAAAACTGAATATTATAGAATTATAATAACCAAGTTCAGTCCTAAGGAAGTGACATAAAAAAACACATTCTATAACCAAATCAGGTATAAAATCAATCGTTTTGATTACATCACATCAAAAAACATCTGCTCAAATAAAATTAATACAAGTAGAATAAGAAGGGAAGCATACAAATGGGGGGAAGTCTGTATCAAATTTCTCAAATAAGGGTTTGGCATCTAACATATACAGACAACTAGCAGATATACATAAGAGCAAAAGTCATTGCCCAGTAGATAACTGGTCAAATGATATAACAGACAGTTCTCAAAAGAACTGAAAGCTATTAAGGACAACATGAAAAATGCATCAAATTACTAATAAGAAAAGAAATGCAAATCAAAATAATTCTAAGGTTTGACCTCACAAGTTGACAAACAAAAGGTAAGAGTAATTAGTGTAGGAGACGTTACGGGTTATCTGTACTGGTGTACAGATGGTGGCGTTGTGAATCAGTACAACCATTTTAGGAAGACATTTGGAATTAGGCAAATAAAGTGATTCAAAGGTCCATACCCTTTGACCCAGAGATTCCACTACTGGGCAAGTTACATGGCTTTCAGACTACCCACTAAGGGATCACTGATAAGAAAACAATCCCCACACACACCAACGTATTTATAGCAGCACTTTGACCACTCATAGCCTGCAGTTTCAGAAGCCTAAGAGAAACCAAGTTCTCAGGGGTGGCCTGACTCTCTAACTTCAATTAGAGTTAAAGATGGCCTTCAAAGCAGGGGAGCCAATTGTAACACCATACAGATATCCAAAGAGCCTAGGGTTCAGTTCCTTCTCATTAGATGCCTGTTGTCTAACTACATGCCTGTAACAACAGCTTGAGATTCTTGGAATCCTCTGAGTCTGATTTATTTTTATTATTTTTTTCCTTTTGTCCTTTTTCCCTCTGCCCACCCTCAGATCAGAAGAATTAGGGTAGCAGGGGAGGAAAAAGTGACCTGGCTACCCACATCCCTGGGATGAGAGGACTAACAAAATATTTTGTTCACCTTTTACTTGAGGGCTGAGTGGCCTTTCTTCTTTTTCTTCCTGAAATCCAGAGACCACTTGGAGCATCTGACTGGAGGTCACCAACTCAAGTCCTTTTCAGGAGATAGAAGACCACCAGTTCTTACCATCAGCCCTGCTACTGAGTCCACAGGTCCTTGGGGCCTTACTCTGTGCCCTTTGACTATGGCTCTCAGACTCCAAAGCACTGTCAGTGACCTGTTGTATACTAATGACCTCTGAGCCTTGTCATTCTCCATGCTGTCTGACCCCTTAGAATAAAGAAAGACTCATACTCATTGTTGTTCAGTCACTTTTTACTCATGTCCATCTCTCTGTGACTCTACTCAGGGTTTTCTTGGCAAAGATACTGGAGTAGCTTACCATTTCCTTCTCCAAGTCATTTTACAGATGAGGAACAGAGGCAAACAGGATTAAGTAACTTGCCCAGGGTTACCCAGCTAGTAATTGTCTGAGACTGGATTTGAACCCAGGAAGATGAGTCTTCCTGAATCCAGGCCCAGGTCCTCTGTACCATTTAGCCACCCTCTTATCAACCAAGCAGCCATGTTGCTTCCCTCAATTGGAGAACGAACTAGCTCCTTAAGAGCAGAAACCACCATACTCTTTTTATCTATAACCCAGCTCTGAGTACGTAGTAAATTATTTTTTCATTAATTCTTTATGTTCAAAGTTTCATTTATGCTCTTTGTTTATCCATTTTTATTGATCTTGCTTTGTCTTTCCATTAACCTCATTTTCTTCTATATCATTCCCCATTCCCTATACAGTAAGCCATCTTTTGTAATAAAGATTTTTTTAAAAAGAGAAAAAAGTGTTGTTTAGCAAAACCAACCAACACAACAGCTCTGACAACATAGGTAATATTTCATACCCACAATTCCCCCACCTCTTTAGATAGAGGAGAAAGGTATATTTTCTCAACTTTACTTCAGGTATAAGCTTAGCAGTTATAATTATGTGACTTTCAGTTTCATCTTTACATTCTTTCCATTCATATTACAATGTCATTCTGTATATTGTTTTCCTGGTTCTGCTAACTTCCCTTTGCATTGGTTCATATAAGTTTTCCCAGGCTTCTCCAAATTCTTCATATTGGTTATTTCTTACAGAATATCAATATTTCTATAGCACTCTGGGGAACCTTACTCCTCTCTGCTCTAATTCACCCCTTGCAAAACAAATACCTCAGCTTCGAGGCTGCACAAAGTCATTATAAATGGTGGGGAAGAAAAGAGAGATCCACTCTCCCCACATGTTGCATTCTGCAAGTGGTAAAAAAAAATTCTTAAAAGGTCAAGTCTTCCTCAAGAACTCAATCATTCCTCCAGAGCAAACTTATAAGAGCTGCTGAGTGGGATCAGCTTCCTTTTTAAAAGTCAGTAATGAATCACCAGAAGCCTCTGTGTCCCCTCAATTGCCTTCACTCAGCAGCCAATGCTTTGTAATATTATACAGCTGCATATCATACACTCCATTATGAGGTTGTTTAGGGAAACATCCCAATGATGATGTGGCAAGCCTTGATCCACCTCTTCTATGTTCCATTTTACTCATATACCGTGATTTGTCGCCATTTTCCAATCAATAAACTACCTACTTTGTTTCTGGTTCTTTACTACCCTAAAATATTTTGGGTATAAATATTTTGTTATATATAAAGGAACCTTATTATAAATGTTTAACAACTGGCTTTGGTGGATTGGGAGGAGGGAAATGTAGAACACACAAATTATAATTTAATTTCCATTATTAATACTTTCTTATGTCTAGACAATCAATAAAACAATAAACCAAACACTGAATTGTAGCAACTGGTGATTTCTGTGGTGTAAACACTCATATTGAAAACTTAACAGTGGCTCACAGAAGGGTAGATGGCTCAAGCAGATGCCAGTGTATATGAGAACTTTATTCCTGACATCCTTAAGGTATACCTCTAGAAGTAAGAACTCGGGGTCCAAGGGTATGAACCTTTCAGTCACTTTCTTAGCATAATTCCACATTTCTGCCCAGAATGGAGTCCCAGAGGCCAATTCAGAGATTGTTGTAATGATGACCTAAGTGGAGGGGGGAGGGATGGTGGGAATGATATGAGTTTGAACCATGATGGCAGAAGAATGAATGTGAGAAGTAATGTAAAGGAAGAACAGACCCCTAAAGAGAAAACAAGTAGTCATCGGCTTCGGAAGCAGCATCTAGGTTCACAGACTGAGTAACTGGCAGAGAGATGGTGCGGCAAAGTGTCCTGAGACCAGTAACTGGTAGAGAGATGGTGCGGCAAAGTGTCCTGAGAGCTGGTCTTTAAGTTAGGAACAGCAGGTTTCATGAGTGGCTTCTAATCCATCTAGGGTTATGGCACCCTTAACCAGTCACTTAACTTCACACTGTCCCCCAAGCACGTCTTGAAGACAGTAAAGAGCTGAGTAATTTCTGGTCTATATGAAAGGGAACAGGGGTGCACACCAGGAGATCCCTATACCAATAAAATTATAGGAATGGACTGATTTTTTTTTCGAGCGAAGAAAGAACCTAACAGGTCATTGAATCGAACACTTTCAGTTTATAGTCAAGAAAACATAGGCCCAGGGAGGGGAAGACCTTTGGTCAGAGTCTATTTAGCAGTGGTAGCAGGATTAGAATCCAGGTCTCCTGACTCCCAGTTCAGTGATCTTTCTGCTCAGTATATAATCATTTTTAACATATAAGGAGCAGTCAAGGGCAGCTTGACCAAGGGTGGTGCAGTGGATAGAGCACCAGTGCAAGAGTCAGGAGGATCTGAGTTCAAATCTCACCTCAGACACTTGACACTCACTAGCTATGTGACCTTGGGCAAGTCACTTAAACCCAGTTGCCTCATCCTGGGTCATCTCTAGTCATCCTGATGAATATCTGGTCACTGGATTCAGATGGCTCTGGAGGAGAAGTGAGGTTGGTGACCTGCACAGCCTTCCCTTACTCAAAACAAAGTCAAGTGCAAGTCATGTCACCATTTCTCTGATGGCATGGTCTTCTTTGGCAACAAAGGACAAACACACACACACACACACACACACACACACACACATAAGGAGCACTCAGTCTTCTAGGTACTCCAATAACTCCATGAAAAAAAGATTACCTTTGGTCTTCTTTAGATGTATTTATGCATCTGAGAAGATACAAAAGAATATAATTATATAATTAAAATATAATTAATGATCAAGGTTATGAGGGATTGTCATAAAATCATGGACACTAGAAAGGTCCAAGGCTATCAGTCTAGATTTGAATGAGGTACTAGACCCTTCAGATTTACACCAAATAATTATTAGCTATGTGACTATGGGCAAACTGCAACCTATCTCAGTTCTCCCATCTCTAAGAGGAAGGAAACAAGAGTTTATTAAGTACCCACTATGAACCAGGAACTGTGCTAAGCATATTAAAAATATCTCATTTGATTGTCACAACAACCCTGGGAGGTAAGTACTACTATCATCCCCTTCTTACAGTTGAGGGAACCAAAACAAACAGAGTTTAAGTGACTTGCCCTGTGTCACACGGATTTGAACTTGGGGCCTTCCTGACTCCAGAGCCAGAACACTATCCTTGAGTCACCTCTCTGCTTCTGTAAATTGGGGATAATAGCAACCACTCTAGGGGTTTGGGAAGGATAAAATGAGGTAATTTGTAAAACACTTTGCAAACTTTAATGCTGGCTATTTATTATTATACTCTCCAATAGCTATAGGAGGAGTTAATATAGCTTGCCAAGTCTATACACTATGCTTGTTTTATTCCACAAATTAAAAGTAAAATAAAATTTTACAATCTTCAGAAATAGAAAAGAATCTTTGGGGATCATCGAGTTCATCACCTCCAGTTTACAAATGAGGAAAATGAGACTGAGGCAATAGAGATTGGAAATCCAGAGCAGCTGAACTCAAATCTCTCCTTCGACCATGCAGCCATGCCACTTAACCACTCTGAGCCTCAGTTTCCTCCTCTGTAAAACAGGAACAGCGCCTGTTTTTTGGGTTGTTGTGAGTTTAAACTGAGATCATGCATGTAAAGTGTGCTAGAAATGTCCATCAGAAAAGTGAAGGTAGCTTGCATGTGATTGGTCAGATGTCTCATCAGGAATTAATAAGCTAGGGCTCTCTCCTGAATTACCATCTGTGCTCTGTCTTCTACAGCATCATGCTCCCCCATAAGAAGATAATGGCTGGTGTGGGAATCAAAGCCATGTCCTCCAAGTTAGCCACACCATGGGATCACCTACTAGCTAAACCACTAATTAAATGTTCCCCTCAACTGAAGATTAAACCAAAAATATGGTTTTGATCCTCATGGGAAATCTTACTAAAATATATTACTCCCTTTTCCTGCCATAGTAATCAAAGTACAGTGAACATAATTAAATCTTTCTCTGGTGATTAAAGATCTTGCCAAGATTCAGGGTCAGTACCCTGTCCCCTATATAAACCATGCTCCTCCTCTGCATCTTTAATCACATCACTTTTGCAGAGTAGAGTTCCCACCTGGGATTATAAGAGTTACAGCTGGCATGACCCTTAAAGAGCTGTTGGCACACTGGAGACAGCTCTGGGCCTGGGGTTACATCAGACATTTACTAGCTGTATGACCCTGGGCAAGTCACTTAACCTTCAGTTTCCTCATCTGCAAAATGAGCTGGAGAAAGAAATGACAAACCACTCCAGTATCTTTGCCAAGAAAACTCTAAATGGGGTCACAAAGAGTCAGACACAACTGAAAAACAACTAAACAACAACTTCCTGACTCAGGGTCCAGTACTCTATCCACCATATCACCTAGAGGCCCAATTTTATTTTACGCATTTAAAAACATTATTCTGGGAAAGGGCCCATAGGCTTCAGTGGACTTCTCAAGGGGTCTGGAACACAAGAAAAAGGTTAAGAATCCCTGGACTAGACCTTAGAGCTTAGCATTGGAGCTTTCTTTCTCTGTTTCCTGCTCCCTTGGAAAGCTCCACCCTAGTTCTGTGGCCTCCACCATATCTCCTGGACCTCTCCGGGTGTAAACAGCTCGCTTTCCTCCATCCTTACCATTCCAGTTACAGCTGATCTGTGTCCTGTCAAACAATATCGAAATTCTACTGACCCTCAGCTTTTACTCCTTTATGCCCTGGGGATACATCTATGACTCGGTCCAATTCAACAAGAATTTGGTTAAGTGTCAAAGACAAAAATTAAAACCAGTCTCTGACCTCCAGGATCTCATACTCTATAGGAATGAAACAAGATGTATGCAGGTCATATATATACAAATAAGTTACCAAGTATTTGAATGAAAACCTGTCATGAGTTAGAGGAATAAGGAAAAGCCTCCTGTAGGCCACCTTTGACCAGAACCTTCAATGGAGCTAGAGATTCCAAGAGGCAGGATGGAAAGCATCCCCAGCATGGTGGACAGCATGAGCAAAGACAGGGAGAAAGGAGGCAGAAGATTTTAGGGGTGAGAGAGGGAAGAGAAATTAAGCCAGTTTAGCTAGAACACAGCGCGCATACATGGAGAGAAAACAACAGAAAATCTGTCTAGAAAGATCCATTAGGGCAAGATTGGGAAGAGACTTTAATGCCACACAGTAGAACTTGTATTTTGTCCTAGAACCACCAAGACTTCTTGACCAGGGCTTGATTCATGAATACCCTCAGATGAGGAGCTCTCCCAGAGGGCTGTGATAAAGGATTCACACTCTTTCCTGGCAGTGTCTAAATTCAACTTTCTGGGGCATGTGGCACAAATCTACATACACTCCCATAGGGTATAAGGGGAACACATGTATGTCAAGTCTCAGGAAAATCACTGAGTATCTTATGGCTTCTTAAGGTCAACTAACTCTAATAATGACCCTGTATTCCATGAATATCAATCCTCATTGTGCAATAGGGTTTAGAATAATAATAGCATGGATGTCTTAAGCTCTTCAAAGTTTGAAAAGCATGTTGTACACACTGTCTTATTGGATCCTCCCAACAACCCTATAGGATGAATACTATTATCATCCCCATTTTACAAATAAGAAAACTGAGTCTATGAAAGCTTAAACAACTTAAGTTTACACAACTAGCAAATGTCTCAGTACAAAATTAAGCACAGGTCTTCTACACTGACTCCCAGTCTAGAATCAAACCACACACATGTGTTAAGTGCCTACTCTATGAACTGGGCTAGGAAGCAGTCTGCCCTGAAGAAGCTTCCATTCTATTAAAGAAGACATGTCTTTATAGAAATGTGTGTGTATGTTTAATAGCTACAAAAGAAAACACAGGGAATCTTGGGTAGTGACTTATTGTTCAGTTGTGGCTGACTCTACATGATCCCACATTTGGAATTTTCTTGTGCCATTTCCTTTTCCAGCTCATTTTGCTGATGAGGAAACTGAGGCAAAAAGGGCTAAGTGACTTGCCCAGGATCACACAGCTAGTAAGTGTCTGAGGTCAGATTTGAACTCAGGAAAAAGAATCTTCCTGACTCTAGGTCCAGTATGCTATCCACTGTGCCACCTAGGTAAGGGAGGTCTTAGAAACTGAGCACTTCTAGAAAGGCCTCATAAAAGACAGCAGACATTGGGTCGAATTGGGAGTTATGTTTAAATAAACTTAATTCAATCCTCATTCTAAATTTGCTTTATGGTCATTTTCCTCTATTTTGTAGAGAAGGATATCAGCGGTTCAGAGCCCTAAACTAAAATTTTTTTAATTAGACCTGTAATTTCACCGATGTCATGAAGCTTCTAGCTTCATGCTCCCTCTACCAAGGCAGATAGACACCTTCTTGGCAACCTATAGTCTTGGAGAGCTGTCTGGAACATTAAGCGGTTAAGTGACATGACCAGGATCATACAAACAATATGCGTCAGAAGTGGGACTTGAACCCAGATCTTCCTGATTCCAAAGTCAGCTCTCTATCCATACCCTCTTGTTATCAGAAGACCTGGGTTCTGTTCTTAGCTCAAAGAAAGGGGAAAAGATAAACGAAGAAGTTTTTATTAAGTGCCTATTATATGCCAGGCACTGCATTAAACCCTTTACAAATGTGATCTTGAGAAAATTACTTAGCTTACGATCCCCATTTTACAGATGAGAAACCCTGACAACCTCACAGAGTGATCATGAGGATTGAATAGGATAGAGTAGACTAGAGAGCTTTGTAAAATGTTATAGAGATGAAATCCTTTATTTTTTTTAAAACACACACACAAAAAAATTTTAAGTGTATCATAAGTATCTTACAATTAATTTAACCATTCCAGTTAGGTGGATCCCAGTTACTTGAAGTCCGGCGATACATATGTCAGTCCCCTCCCCGTTTCTTCAACTCTCTGTGCTTGTGTGTTTTTGCTTACTGGAATGGATGTTAATTTTTATAACAGAAGAGCTCTGTAGTTAGCAGCACCATTTACACTCTGCTCAGTATGACTGATGAAGCATAAACTAATTAATTCTTGGAGTAAGTGCATCCCTATCAGGTTTTTCCTGAATAGTAATGAATCATTATCAGCCAAAACCTTAACATCTGCTTATTCAATCAATCCAATGCCAGTCACATGTGATTAATGTCATCTGCATTGTTGCCCCAAGTGCCAATGGCCAAGTCCCCATCCGTGGAGCTGGAGCTGACTACACTACCATCCCCCAGAGTCTAATTAAGTTTTCAGTCCAGAATTCCCAACCCCTGCCACAGCCACCAGACTTAAACCCTGGGAATTAGCCAAGCAGGCTGGTGTTTGGATGACTGTGAGAGCAGGGGGTGCGCCCCGAACAACCTTCCTGCCAGATAGCTACCCAAAAAAGTCATGCCCTTCCCTAGGGGGGGCTCAATTACCCCAGAAGTCATCTCAGCACAGGATCTAACATATAGCAGGTACACGGAAAATATTTGTTAAATTGCAAGAACCAGCTGGCAGTGACTGGTCTTCCATAGATGTGCTGAGGTCTACGTCTCAGTGAGAGGAGGGAAGAGGAATATCATAGACCTTGCTCCCTGGTTTGATTTAATTTGCTCATAGACTCTATCGAAACTTCTGATAATCTTGCTCATAACTGAGTAACCAACAACAATAGTAAAAATAACGATAGTAACTCATATGAGTTCTGTCATCCTAAAGTGATATATAAAGTGTTCTCACAAAAGCCCTGTGAAGCAGGTAATGTAAGTACACAAACACACACACACACACACACACGAATGCATATGTGTGTATGTATACATACATAATACATATTTATAAGTAGGTAATATAAATATTTATATATACATATATTTAACATTATGTATTTATAAGTATATAATATAAGAATTATTTTATTTTTGAATGAAATGTATATTTATATCACATTTTATGGTTGTAGAAACAGAGTCCCAAAGAAGTGATTTGCCCAAGGTCACAAAAAGCAGTGATAAAGGAGACACACAAATGTAGTTCTTATGACTTCTAACTGAGATCTCTAACAAACGAATCACGGAGCGAAAATAGTCATTGACCATCCACTGAATGCCCAGCCTGCCTTAGGTGTTGTTGATTGGTCGTTGTCCTTTGTTCTCGAAGACCAAAATGGCATCACTCTGTCAGGGTCACTGATTAAATCAATATGAGCTCAGAAGGCTCTACCACAGGTCAGATACAAATAGTGCATGTCAACATTTGGCATGGAGATGTCTCTAAATTTGCACATCTCATGTTTCTTTTGTCTTAGATGTTATGTTAGAGATACAAAGAACTAGATAATACCTGTCCTCACAGAATCTGTGCTCTAGTTGGTAGAAAAAGAACTAAAAATATGTGTCAAGTGAATAAAAATCATTGACAGAAAACAAACATTAAGTACAATAGGGTTGAGAACAGAGGGAGACCAAATTTTGTTCCTGTTTCCAAAAAGGAAACAGGATAGACCATCCAAAATGTGGAGAAGCTTGACTGACGCCTACCAAAATTCTAGAACCATTATTAGAGGGATGGTTTGTGAAAATAAAGAAAACAAAGCAGTGATGACAGACTCAGCATAGCTTCAAGATCATATCAGACAAATTTTTTGTCTATTTTGACAGGATTCAGGTTCAGACTTGTCATTACACAGCTGAAGTATGTGATAAAAAATACTTAACAATGTCTCTCATGCTATCCTTGTGGACTAGATGGAGTGCAAAGGTAAGACAGTACAGTGTATTTGGAAATTACCTGAATCACTGTACCCAAAGGGAAGTCCTTTAATGGGTCAAGGTCAAGTTGGAGGGTGTATGTGTGTGTTCATCCTTCGTTACCAAAGAAGACCATGCCATCAGAGAAATAATGACATGACTTGCACTTGACTTTGTTTTGAGTGAGGGAGGGCTCAAGTCAGAGGGAGGTCTCTAGTGAAGCACCCTAGAACCCACACCCTTGGTCTCTGCTATGGAACTTTTTTATCAGTGATTTAGATGAAGTCATAGAAAATATGCATATCAAATTTTCAGACGTGTATAAGATTTTGTGTTTCAGACACAAAGCATGGAATAATGGATTTTGAGAGTCAAAAAACACTAACAACTCTTAAATTTGTGGTATAACTAGGCATGAAATGGAGACAGCCCATACTGGCTAACAAGAGTTGATGGTTAAATTTTCAGTAAACATTTCCACCTGGAAAATTTGCAAGTGCTAAAGATCAGGGACTGGTTTATTACTTTGTTAATTATCTAGACTTTAAAAAGTGTTGCAGAAAATGTTAATCATGAAGACTAAACTTAAAATAATGTCATGGAGGAGCCAATTGTTAAACATTTCCCAGCATACCACTTGTAACCTTGATCAAATTATAATCTTTGAACTTCTGTTTTCATATATATAAGATGACATGGTTGGACCTTATTATCTCTAAAGTCCTTTTTAGTTCCAACTCTTGCAATACTAAGTATTTGAAGGGCTCTAATGTGGAAAAGAGATGAGAATTTTTCAGAAATAAAAGCAATGGATAGAAACACAGAGACACTCAAAGTAAGGAAAATGTTCTTAACAATCAGAGATATCCAAAAATGGAATGATTCATCTTGAAAGACAATGGATTTCCTCATGCTTGAAAAATAAGGGTGAATAAGAATTCTGGGAGAATAAAAATGACAAGCTGTCAATATTCCCTGCTCAAGTATAGAATAAATGAGGTGCTCCCTGAGGTACCTTTCAGTCTAAGATTCCATAAATCTATGAGAACTCACTGGAGACTTAGGGGAATTTTCACGGAGTAGGTGGGACATAATCTGGGGCTTGTAGAAGGGGAAGGAGAGGCAGCATGGTATAGTGGAGTGAGTATAATTCTTGGAATCAGTAAGGTTTGACTCCTATCTCAAATGCTCCCTAGCTGTGTGACTATAGGCAAGGCACCTCTGTACCTCAGATTTTTTTTTTCTTTTGTTGAGGCAACCAGGGTTAAGTGATTTGCTCAGGGTTACACAGCTAGTAAGTGAATGAGGTCAGATTTGAACTCTGGTCCTCAGGGCCTCTGGACGTCAGGGCCAATACTCTATCCACCTAGTACCATCTCAGTTTTTTCAACTATAGAATCCTCTAGGGATCCTCTAGAGTTCCTTGCAACTCTAAATCTCTGATCCTGTGAATAGGGAGGAATCTATTGGATGAAGGAAATGATATGGGCAATGGCTCCAAAGCAGAACATTAAAGGCATAAAATCCCATACAACTATGACAGAAAGCTTTTTCTAAGCCTCTTCATGGCCAGTAATGTTACAATTGATGTGAGACCCATCCCTTCTACACAGACATCAGCCAATAAATGGATGTAAGGCCAGAAGAAGCTCCTAAGGTCTCTGTGATGGGCACCCAAAAGTGATACTGATCTCTTGTATTATGACAGAGATAGTGTGCAGCATCAAAAAATACAATATTACATGGTGGAGAAAGCACTTTCTAGCTATGTGAACTTGGAAAAGTGAATTGACGACTTTGGGTCACCATTACTTTTTCCATAAATGGAAGATGGTAATACCTTTGACAGAATCACAGAATTGGAAAGGACCCCCTGACTGAGGCCATTTAGTCAAATCCATACTTGAATAAGAATCTACTCTGTAACAAACACAAATGGTCATCTGGTCTTTGTTTTAAACTTTTAAGTGTGGCAGAGGGAAAGGGAAGGGAGGAGAAAGAGAAAGAGAAGAATAAGGCTGGGAGGTAAAGATTCTCCTACTACTTGAATCAGTCATTCCACTTTTGAATAAATCAAATTGCTAAGTTATGTCTTTCCTCATGTGGAGTCTCAATTTTCCTCTCTTCAACATGTATCCATGACTCCTAGTTCTGATCTGTTGTTGTTGTGTCATGTTTGACTCTTCATGACTCCATTTGGGATATTCTTGGCAAAAATACTGGAGGGATTTGGCATTTCATTCTCCAGCTCATTTTACAGACGGGGCAAACAGGGTTAAGTGTCTTGCCCAAGGTCACGTAAGTATCTGAAGCAGATGTGAATTTAGGAAGACAAGTCTTCCTGACTCCAGGCCCAGTATTCTATCCACTACACCACCTGGTTGCCACAATCTAATCTAACCTATAGAGTAAGTCTAATCCCTCTTCCACCTGAAACAGCTATCATGTCTCCTGTAAATCTTCTCTTGTTCATGCTACACATTCTCCAGTTCCTTCAAATGTTCCTCATTTGGCATTATCTCAAAATCTTTTACAATTCCAGTTGTCTCCTGTAGATATTCTTTAGCTTATCAATGTCCTTCCAAATTTGTGGTACCCTGAAGAAAAGTCAATGTGGGTATGATATGGTCTCCAGGCTAGAGTAGAGTCGAACTATTTATTGAATCCCTTGTACTGACCAGCATGGCACTCAGTGAAGCCTGACATTATTTTATTCTTGAGGACCACTTCATGCTATTGATTAATATTGAGGCTTCTGCCAACTAAAACTCACAGATCTTTTTCCACTTGGACTTCTTGACTCTCCCTCCCCTCATTACTCCTATATCATATATGTGTAAACTTTATTTTTGAGCCCAACTAGAAGACTTTGCTTTTATCCCTGCTGCATTGCATCCCATTGGGGCCAACCCAGTGTTCTCATCTTTTTTATTCCTGATTCTTTCACCCAGGCTTTAACTATCCCTCCCAGTTTGTGTCTTCCTCAAATCTGATGATAAGAATGCCATTAATGCCTTTATCCAAGTCACTGGCTGTTGGGATTGGAAGTTCAAATCCGTGCGGACGGTCTCGGGCGGGTAAAAGTGGGACTTCTAAATCTTAGAGTCTTATGAGGCCCTCCATGAACAGCAGGGATTCGAGAAGGTCAGACTGAGCTAGCTCGGCTAGCTCGGGTATTTCCGCCTCTTCCCGTGAGAACCGTGATGGGGGAGAGATCTCCCCGCCCTCGAGATGGTCCCGGATCTGGGCACACCTAGTTACCTAACAGCACGGTATTGAGATGTAAACTATGCGGCTGAAGGTTAAGTAGGATTGAGGAAGCCTGAAAGCTCTCTTAGCATGTGAGGAGCCAAGAGGACAGTAGGCTCCGCTTCTCTCTTTCCTCTCTCCCCTCCCCCTCTCTCCCCACTTGTACTTCTACTTCCAATCCCTTAAGATCTTAGCCTCCTTAGGAAATCTCCCCCTCTTCCTCCTAAGGAAGACCCTCCTGCACTTGTAACTAGACCCTGAAATAAAGCTCAACCCTTGTTCGACTCTGGAACGTCCTTTCTCTCATATGATCATCCGGTTTTGGCCAACCGAAGACCTCGGAGGTGAGGTAAGAAGACTCGGGTAGCCCACACAGGCCTCTAGGCCTGGCCAAACACAGATCCCTGAGGGACACTCCAGGATTGTTTAAGGATCAAATGAGATCATGTGTGTGGAAGCAATTTTGTAAATTATTTAATATTCTTCAAATATATTGGGATGATGATTATTGATGATTGATGATAATAATGGAATGGGGAAAGGGCATGGCATATGTTTTTGTTCCAGTGCTGGATATGATTGAAAAGGACACCTCTTCTCAAGATAATCTATACTAGACCCATCTCATGATGGCTTCACCTTCTCCACCACAACTGCCACCACCACTCCCATTGGACCAATCATCTACCAGTGTTGGTGGATGGGACCAAAGTGTCTCTATCCCCCTGTTTGAACTAAGAAGGAGGAACGTGGTTGTAATATCAAGATTGTCCCTCCAGGCCTAGGCTTATAGACTTAACATAAGTATAACAGAATAAAGCATCTTAGTTCTATCTGATTTGAGTCCTACTTAATTTTTTGGAATGACCAATCATATAGCAAAGCTTCACATTATTCACAGGGTATCAGTCAGGCTCAGTATTAATCAGGGGGGAAACATTCCTGTTCAAAAGGGACATAACACAATGGGGAAACTGAGTCAAGAAGCTCCTATATTGACCTACACAAAGTTGTCCTCTTAACTTTCCCAAATACACACATCCACCTGTAGCAGTTCTCAGATCACATCCCCATTGAACTGGTGGCATTTCCCTCAAATGATACATAACTGACAATGATAATTCAGACATTTATACCTGAATTCAAAACTCAATACAATATCAAAGTAAATTTCCAAAAGATTTTGTTTCAAATAGCAAGTTTCACTAATCATAGCTTTGATTAAATCTTTGAAGTAAATACCTTTTGTAAAATATACCTGATGCTAAGTGATTAAATTGAAATGGGAAGTTATCATCTGGTACTTGACCATGGAGGAAACACAGTTGAGGGTGTGGGCATGGGGGTCAAGTTGATGATAGCAGAGAAAAGAGAACCTTTGAATTGTGAGGGGCAGATGTAGCAGCACTGGCTCTGAGAGACAGGGATAGAAGGTACTCACTATAAAAATAGCAAGTGGATAGTGCTTTCTACCTGGGGAAAGGGCCTTGAAAAATACAAAGGATTATTAATAGTCAAATGCACTTGTGGCCAAACCCTTCTCTTCCTGCCCCCGATTGCTTCCTTCCTCTGCCTCTTTAGTGCTCACTTTTTTTCCTTTTCTCAGAGCATCTAAAAATTTGACTTTCTTCCCAAAGCTGTGGAAATTTTCTTCATTTTAGCTGCTTCTTGGGCCTTAACTAGGTTCCTGATTGATTTTGGAGGCACCGATTGGGCCACTCTCAAGCCCTGGACTTTCAATGTCCTGAAGAAAAGTGGCCTGTCTAGTTCTCTATTCTTATACATCTTATAAATCCACTTCCATCAGACCACCATCAACAGGAAGCCTTTCCTAATCTCTCTTAATTCATTCTCTTTCCTCTTTCCATTACTTTTTATTTACCCTGCATATAACTTGTTGGTACAGAGTTGTTTGCTCATCATCTTCCCTATTAGATTGTAAGGTCCTCAAGGGCAGGGCCTTTCTTTGTATTATCAGAGCTTAGTACCTAGTTCAGTTGCTTCAGTTCACCTCTTTGTGAATTTGGGGTTTTCTTGGCAAAGATACTGGAGCGATTTGCCATTTCCTTCTCCAACTAATTTTACATATGAGGAAAATGAGGCAAACAGGATTAAGTGACTTATCCAGGGTCACACAGATAGTAAGTGTCTGAGGTCGGATTTGAACTCATGAAGATGAGTCTTCCTGTCTCCAGGCCTGGTATTCTGTCCACTGTGCAGGCTCTTAATAAATGTTTACTGATTGACTGACTAGTCTGCAAAATGACTTCCTGAATATGCTATAGTATTTCCCATATCAAGACCTTTTGTTTAGGATGCATTTTCTACCTGCAATGCCTTCTACTAACAAGTCCATCCAAGTTCAATTAGAAGTCAAGCCTTCACTCTCCTCTTTGCTTCTTTCCCACCCATGTTGCTTCTTTTCCTCCTTTCTTCCCTCCTTTCTTCTTTCCTTTCTCCCTTTTTCTTCCTTCCCTCATTCCCTTCCACAACCATCTATCAAGCCTCCTACTGTGAACAAAGCACTATCATAGACATCTAAGGATGTAGAAAATGCCTTCCTTTATGACTCTAACCCACAATCCTGTCTTGCCCTAATTTGGCTTTGCCAAAGGAGTAGCCCAGAACACCAGCACTATAATGTTTAACAATAATACTAGCCAACAGTACAATAAATGTCCTAGACCCTACACTACTGATATTTAACTCTTACTGTAGAAGGTGGAAGTCCTCACCTTCTAGACCTGCTGCCTCTTCACTCCTATGGGCTTCAGTCTCTGGAAGTTTCCCCATCTGATTTTTGAGGCAGGAGGGCCCAAAGAGAGCAGGGCCTAGCTTTTATGTACAAGGCTCTGGTAATGGGGAAAGAATGGGAAAAGGGAATCAGCCAGGGCTCTGAGTTCCCTGGCAAGCACAAAAGATCAGATGCAAATGAACTACAGCAGAGGAGTGGAAATTAAGGGACCCCCGGGCTGGGCTCCAGCAGTACTCCTGCACACAGCCTCATCTTGCGTAGTGTGTGGCATCGTCGTCATCCAATTCCCCATAGTGTTCTAAAGCTAGATGATCAGATAATAAGAGGTTGAGTGGTATGCATAACATCAAGTTGATTAAATTTGTTTACTGATAATTCTTTCAGGTTCCCATGAATATCGTCTAATTTCCTTGCCTTATTTCAAACAGATTTGGGGTAATGCATTATTGACAACATCCTTGCAGACCAGCTCGGCAATGTCATTCAGGAGAATGATTTCAGAGCAAATTTCCAGAGCCCTTGATTCCTGTTGGGATTCACTTGGGCATAAATTATGAAGCCGAATATTTAATCAGTGTCCCCATTAGAACCCTGTGGCTTATTTTTAGGAATCAAGAAAGGGACTGGGGGAAGTAAGCAGGGGAGAGAATCTTTGTATTATTACAACATGAATACATTTCTTCCCCTCTGGTTGTGATGTGTATATGTATTTTCCCCCTCTCTAAAGCAAAATTGAGCTGAATGCTACCCTGAAGCATCCTTCCCTTTTTTTTTTTTAGAAATAAACATGGGCATTAATCTTTTGACTGCATTAAATTAAATATTAATGTTAACGGATCACATAATGTGAAGTTAAAAAAACGATTAACATTTAAACTGCATTCCCTCTATGATTGTACCATTAAACAAATTAGTCCCTCCCTTAATTAATAATGCCCAAACAATATAGCACATTTTTAAATTAGGGTTATGAAGCAAGAACAGGTGCTTTTGTTGTTGTTTGGGACTTTGCTTAAGATGTGTGGCATGCCAGCATCAACATCCAAGGCTCTTACCCTCCTCCACTGTGTTTTTTATTTGTGGCTGAAGTCATTGGATGTGGCTGTTTTCTTGAAAGAGGAGGCAGGAGCATGGTGTATAATGGATCAGAGCCTTGGATTCTAAGCCCAGCTCAACCACTATGGTACTCAATAAGGAAGGGAGGGCAGAAGATTTGGGGAGAGGGTGGGGGCAAGAAGGCAAAAGCAGCTTTCAACATCTCTAAAAAGGGTACCACCTACTCTCCTTCTCTGAGGCTACCTCTAAGTCACGTATAAAAGTAGGAAGAGGCAAATCTCTGGGCTGGTATTTAGACTGGCCTGTTATACTGGGATGCTTGAAGCTCTTGCCTGAAAAGGAAAGTGACCAAGAGAACCAAGTGAGACCTCTTTGTGTAACGAAAGTACAATTCTGGGGAGTCTGGTTACCTGAGTACCTTTCCATCTAGGTTATTTTTGTTTCTTTTTGTGTCATGTATGTCCCCAGAGGAATTCTTGTGTGCTGGGCTGAGCTGTAAGCTGCTTGAGATCTTAGGAACATAATGCACCAAAAAATTGGGCAGTAGTGAATGTTTCATGAATTCTGTGACAGCTATAGCCTTGACAAAGTTTTCTGAGCCCTTCCATGTGCCCTCAGCTGTTCTTTTTTCCAGAAATGGCAGGGGCCCTGATTATCAATGACCTTAGAGCCCTGACAAACTATGTGTCTTTGGACTTTCCATTTATCTGGGCCACCATGTCTTTTCACTGTAAAATAAATAGAAGTGATCCTAGTCTAATGCTCTCAACTCTAAAGTCATTAAGTACCTATTAGACTCTGGTTACTAGGGATACAAAAATAAAATTTATATACACACCAACTAAAGAATAAGCTCCATGAGGTCAAGAACTAAGATGTGCTCATAAATAACTGTAATGCAAGTTATGATGACATAAAATCATAAAAGAAGCTAAACAGAGAAGAATGAGAAGTTCAGGGAGGGATGGGGAGCCCTACTTGCTGAGGGAGTAAAGAAAAGTTTCAAGGAATTGATGATAGCAGAACTGCATCTTAAGAGAAGAGAAAGATTTCAATAAAGAGAAATGTGAAAAAAGTCTATTCCAATGGAAAGAATGATATTGGCCAAGATTATAGAAGATAAGATCAGCCAGATTGTAGAGGGGGCTAGTATATCTCTAAGATCCCTTCTAACTCAAAAATCACATAAATCTATGAAATCTTCTCAATGACTAAGAATCCCAAGTAGGATGATACTGGGATTGGGCAGTGTTTATATTTCCAGTTATTGGTTGACTTTTGCTTATGGAATAATATAAACATCTATCAGTTGCCTACTATGGACAAGGCAGTGTAACAAATGTTATGAAGGTGCAAAGAATATTCCTTCCCTAACCAATCATACCCTAGACTGATACCTCAAGTCACAGAGCATAGGAGAACCTATGGACTACCTGCAATTCCAGGAATCCTCCAAGAGTTGCCCTCTTCTAGGACATGGAAACAAGTCTCTGCTCCAGGCTGATCTTGAGAACAAGGTTATACCCTACTTGGTTAAGCCTTCTAATTGGAGCTTGGCTGTGGGACTCAGGAAATCAGGATTAAAGCTTCAGGTTCTTTTAAAGACATGAAGTTAGACAGGGGGGAGCAATAGGCAATAAGTGTTTATATGGACAGGCACTAGGCTAAGCATAAGTGCTTTACAAATAGGATCTCATGCTTATTTCAGCAGTGACCCACTCTACCAACTGCTGTTGATTCTCATCCAGGATGGAAATGGGATTTCTGTTCCTATTTCATCTCACTTAAATTAGTCTTTTGTCTATTTTTTTGTTTGCTGCCATTTATTTTTGCCTTCACCCATTCTCTCTCTCTCTCTTAGCATCACAGAGGTGTCCTGGGAGTAGGATAGTAATAGAGCAGGTATTATGATTCCATTTTGTTGATTAGGAAAATGAGTCTCAGAAGGGTTAAATGACTTGCCCCTTGTCACACTACTAATGAGACTAAAAGGAAGGATTCAAACCCAGGTCTCCCCTAACTATAAGTCCAGAGCTGTTTTCATGATATGCTGTTTGTTTTCTTGGTGATTTCATGGGATCATGGAAATGAGAGCTAGAAGAGACCTTCAATCTAGACAAACAGCCTCATTTTACTGATGCAGAGAGCACTGCCTAAAGTCATACAGATAACCAACAACAAAAAGCCTGGAATTGAATTTGAGTCTTAGAGGCAGTATGGGAGTGGAGAGCCCTGGATTTGGAGTCAGATCACCTGAGTTAAAAATCCCAGTTCTGTCACTGACTGACAGTGTGAATTTGGACATCTCATCCCCCATCTCTGGGCCTCAGTTTTCACATAAGTAAAAAGGAGATTGGACTAAATGTTTTCTAAGGCCCCATTCAGCTCCAGAGCTGTGACTCCACATTTGCTCTGTTCACTAAGCCCTATTGGCAGTTAGTTAACTGGCATTTAATAAGCACCTAGTGCAAAAAAAGACAGATGAAAAACAGTCCTACTCATAAGGAACGCATAGTCAAATGAGAGAAAAAACAAATGAGCAACTCTTTACAAACAAGCTATATAGAAGATCAGTTGGGGGTAGTCTCAGAGGGAAGCCAGTAAGATTAAGGAGGATTTGGAATGTGGTATTTAGCCATACTCATCTGAACTTCAGATATGATGTTTTACTTCCCTCCTGTCTTCCTTAGAACTTGGCCAGACACTCCAGACTACCACCACCACCACCACTCAGGCTAGTAAATTTGGCTTTCCTGGCCACATTGGAAGCTCTCAGATGATTCTTTTAAAGACTAGACTAGAAGTAGACCTTGGTCAGCCCTGACTCTGCCTCCCTCTGCTGGTTCTTGTGATGATTACAAGTCAGGTTAAAACTCCTCACTTCAATTCATACGATCATAGCTTTGGAGTCGGGAGACCTAAGGGGTTCACTCCTTTTACAAAGGAGGATACTTGAAGTCCAGAGTGATTAAATGACTTGACCAATGTCTCACTGGCCATAAGGGACAGAGGTAAGACTCAAATCCAGGTCCATTGACTCCAAAACTAGTATTATTTCTTACACAATAAACACTAATTGTCTGCTATATGCCAAACAACGGAGATGCAAAGACAAAACCAAAAACTGATCACTACTCTTCAGGTACTCATAGAGTACATAAAACCCATAAATGAAGACATGCTCATTTAGGACAGAGAGAACACTAATGACTGGGGGCATCTGAAAAGTGTACAATACAAGGAAGCACTGATGTGAGCCTTGAAAGACGCTAAGGATTCTAGGAGGCACAAGTGAGGAAGGAGGGCATTTCAAACATGGCAGACAGACAGCCTTTGAAGGACTCAGGGATGCAAAGAATGCCACATTTGGGGAACAGCAAAAAAACCAGTTTCCCTAGATGCAGAGACAGAAAGGGATATAGTATAAGTCTGGAAAGGTTGACTGGAGCCAAACTGTGAAGGACTTTAGATGCCAGGATAAGGAGGTTGTTTTTTAACCTAGAAGTACTAGGGAACCAGTGGAAATCTTGGAGTGCAAAGGAGCAACAGAGACAGACATGCTTTGAAAGTGTTATTTTGGCAGTTATGGGGAAACCACCAGGGGAAAGTAGAAAGGTTGGAGGTGAAGTGATGAGGGTAGCTGAGATGGGAGAAAGGGATACAAGAAATGGAGTGGAAGTTGAATTAAAAAGACTTGACAACTGTTTAGAAATGGGACATGAGAAAGGAGGCAGAGTCAAGAGACAACTAGTGGCAGTGGTGGGTAGAGCACAGGGCCTGGATTCAGGAAGACCTGGATTCAAATCTGGTCTTAGGCACTTTCTAGCTATGTGACCCTAGACAAGTCACTTAACCTGTTTGCCTCAGTTTTCTCAATTGTGAAATGAGAGTGATAATAGCACCTACCTCAAAGGTTGTTGTAAGGACCAAATGAGATAATATCTGTGAAGTGCTTAGCATGGCATCTGGTTCGTAGTAGGGGCTATGTAAATGTTTATTCCTTCCTTTGTATTTCCCTTCAAGTATGATGCCAAAGTCAGACACTCAAGAGGATGGTGGTGTGAGGATACTGCCCCAGCACAGATGCCAGTGACAGCATTTGCCCCATGCCTGGGGGACATGAAGAAATACAAGAAATGAGAATATGCCAGGAGAGAGAGAAAACAAGAAAACAGATTCAGAGACAAGAAGGTGTGAAGCTTTCCCAAATGGATTCAGAGACAAGAAGGTGTGAAGCTTCCCCAAAACTACCTCAAACTCCTTCCACCAGTAACAAGAGCTCTTTCTTTTGTGGTGCCTGGAAACACTGATGGCAATTATCATCCCAACTTTGGTTCCCATACCCATTTGGCTGTAAGACTGATGCTTCATGGATGACTCTTGAGAAGAAAGTAAAACTGGTGACTTTGAACAGCCCTACATCACTTCAATCCGATTCACTTGCCTGTCATGGCATCACCTCCCTCTCATCATCATCTTTGAGAATGAAGAACAAATAAGATTTTTGGACCCCAAAGCCTCCTAGTTTCCACCCCTGGACAAGTAATTAACAGCCCTTTACCCTTCCCCTAGGCTGCTGTAGTGTTCTACTTCGCAACATGAAGACCTGGGGACCTGTTTATTAACTTAGAGTTAGGGGGAGGGAGAAGAAGATAATGAATTCTGATCTGGGACATGTTGAGCTGTATGTCCAGGGAACATGCAGATGGAAATGTCTATAAGAAAGCTGGGGATATAGCATTAGAATTAAGGAAAGAAATTAAGGTTAAATATACAGGATTGGGGGTCATTTGCATAAAGATAATACTTGAACCCAAGGAAGCTGATGAGATGTCCAAGAAAATGCATACAAAGGGATGAAGAGGACCATGGACAGAGCTTTGGGGGATACTTACGTAGATGATGATTTAGATAAAAAGACTCAGAAGAAGTCGGTTAGGTGGGAGGAGTCTTGGGAGAGAGCACTGTAGTGGAAATCAAGAGTGAATATCCAACATGAGAGGGTAACTGACGATGTCAAAATTAATTGGCAATTGGATTTAGCCATTAAGAAATCAGTTGATAACCTTGGAAAGAGTAATTTCAGTTTAGTGATAGGATCAGAAACCAAATTACAAGGGGATGAGGAGTGAGAGTGTGACCCTGAGTAAGTCACCTCTAGACTACAGTTTTCTAAAATGAGGGGCTAGACTTCTACGATTTCTAAGGTCCCTGCCTATTCTGTGATCTTATTCTCTGGAGCCATCCATGACACATCAATCTTACAGCCAAATGGGGCTGGGAACCAAAACTGGTAGGATATCTGCCATTACTATTTCCAGGCACCAGAAAATAAAGACCTCTTGTTACTGGTGGATGAAGTTTGAGGTAGCTTTGGGGAAGCTTCAATACAACTTGTCTCTGAGTCCATTTTCTTCTTTTCTCTCTCTCCTGGCATATTTTCATTTCCTGTCTTTCTTCGTGTCCCCCAGGCATGGGGCAAATGGTGGCATTTGATGAACCTGCTTCTGAAATATCTGAATGAAGGTCGGTATTATAAGATGAAAATGAGTCATCTAGTTGGCTTAGAAATCCAAAGAACTAATGGCTCCAGTGGCACAGAGCTGGAACTAAAACCACATACAAAAAAAGTTAGGCATACTCCTCTCCAGCCCTACTGTACTTTTTTTCCTGGTGGCCCTGAGGCAGGTACCACTATGAGCAGCCAGATCGTGGAGCAGCAAATTATTTCTCCCACTTGGCCACCATGTATCCATGAACACATATTGCCTCTATATCTTTTGTGTTTACTCTTTCCTGATCTTTGACAACCAAGTATCCTGAAACAGAATTTACCAGCTTACTACCTTATGACTTTCATCAGTAGCCCTCTAGAAACCAGAGGCAGTAACAGAATTCACTGGAGAAAACAACAATATCTGATGACCAAGAAAGAACCTCAGAGAAAGATGGATAGAGAGCCTGAGGATAGAAGCAGTATTAGTAATATTTTGGAGAGAAATGGAGCTTGCAGTCAAGAAAGACTGGGAGCCCAGCAGAGAGATAGACCTAAGGGGAAATGTAACAAGGACTCCACACGAGAAAAATAGGATTCCTAAGTCTGAGAGTCTCAAGGAGCCTCTCAGTACCACATATTCTCTCTATGTATGCTGCCCTAACTTTGTTCTCTGAGTGCACTCTCCCTGGGGTTATAGTGTGTCTGAGGAGAGAGTGTACCCCCTGGTTTGAGAGGATTATTCTGTGACTATGCTCTTTCCATTACTTCTTAGTAAATATACTTTTATGAAAACTAATTGGTATCAACTAGTTGATGAGTATTGGGGAGTACATCCAACCGGGGGTTTTGATAGACAGTATTAGAAGACACAATCCCTCTGGATTACCCCTAAAACCCTATGAAGCACAACAGTCAACCACTCTCTGGTGACCCAACCCTCCATGGCTGGTGGGAGTTGGGAAAGTGAGGCCAGAGTGGGTGCCACACAATAATCTCTATAAATTCTGATACCATAAGCATAAGGGTTACAAATTACCAAAGATATGGTTGTTGCTCCCTGCTAACAAGTGTTGTCTATCACCCTTTCTGCCAATAGCTGAACATGAACATGCGAGCTCTGGACTTCAAGGGTTCTAAAGCTGCCAACCCTACAAACCAGTCTCCACCCTGAACCTCTCTCCTATTGCTTCAACTCTACATGAGTTCATGGCTTTTCTAAATGGTACCACAGACCACCAAGTCACTGTAACAACTCTTCAAATGTCATTATTAATCATTGTAACCAAGTTTCCAATCAAACCAGGGGAATTTTGTATGCTGCAATCCAAGGGGGATGTAAATCTGGTTTGGCAGAGAATGCTGAACATATTATAACACTATATACCTGTGTAAGAGACTTACAGAGTTATTTCTGGAGCTTCTTTAGGGGTAGACACAGTTCCATCAAAACTCTTCAAAAGACATACTCAAGGAGAGAGAAGCTGCAGATGTGTAAACTAAAACATGTTCTGGATTTTTTAGTTTCCCTCCCTAGTGTCTGCCAGTAGAATGGACCTCTTTAGGACACTGTTCCCAGAGGGAGAGATCATTCACCCCTGTATTTTGTAGTATATTCTAATCTGTAGAACTCTGACAATGCATTTACTTAGATGACTGGTTTTGCTCAATGTTCATTATTTGTGATAGTCCTTTGTGTAATAGGTAGGAAAGAGGTAAGATGGCAAGTGGAAACCAAGTACTACCTTCTCCAGACTCTTAGAGTGACCAAGAAAGCATTTTTCCTTATCTAATCAATTCAAACTCATGCCTCTAAGTTAGAATTATTTGAGAGGGCAGATAGAGATAATTTTAGCCCAACAACTCTCAGAGACATGGAAAAAGAGTTCCAGTCCTCCTAGTCATCCTGGGGTCTGCTTGCCCCTCCTATCAGCCAGTATACAGGCAGTATGGGCACTGCCTTTGGCTCTCCTCTCCTCGGAGGTCTTCAGATCCTATATATCCAAATCACCCACAATCTCTGCTCTATACATTTATATAACCAATGTGAACATACTTATCATCCATAATAATGATACATTGATGTAATACGTTAAGGTTTCCAATGAACTTTCTTCACAACAACCTTACAAAATAGCTTTTAAAAAAATAGCTAAATTGAATCATTTCCAGCATTTTGCAGATGAGGAAGATGGAGAAATTTAGTTACTCAGAGCTGGTAAGTGTCAATGCCATGATTCAAATCCCTGGCTTCTTTCCTAGGTCCATCAATAAGCATTTATCAAGCTCCATGCTGTGGTCTTGTGCTAGGCTGTAGGCATACAAAGACAAAAATCAAAAGCACTCACTCCACTTATTGCCTCTTTGATCTACTCTCTGAATGTGCTCTGCTATATTGTTTAATTCCTATACTTACTACCTGTGTGACCTTGGATTAAGCACTTCACCTCCTCAACTATAAAATGAGAGGGCAGGTTCAGCAATCTCTTTAGTCCCTTCTAAAATTCTGCAATCTTTTTTCTATGGCCCTGTGAGTATTCTGAGACTATTCCTTAATTTTCTTTGTATTTCTCCCAACCCCTATCTCAGTGCCCACACATATAAACCATGCATGGTGGGAGCTTAATAAATGATTATTGACTGAATGAAGTTCCATACAAATACCAGGGATTATTATTAAGCCTTCTCAAGATCCTTCTTTTCCCAGGCACTGGCTCTTTGGACAAAGAGACAAGCCCAGCATGTTTTCCATGTGTGATTCTCAGAGCCAGGATGGGGAAGAGAAGACAGCAACCTTGATCTTCAGGCCTGCTAAGGCCCCTCAGACAAAGCCCCTGACCATCAGAGCCAGTCATGACTTGTTCCTCTGCCTCCTCGTTAATAGAGATTAAGCCTCATTATTCCATAAGTAATTGAATTTTCCAGCCCAGACAACATGCTCTTGCTGACCAGGGCACAGCTTGCTAACGGTAGTAGCTGCTCACCCCACCCCAACCCCAATCAACAAAGAAACAGTTTGCAGGTTTTAATTTCCAGCCAAGGGATGAGGGTCAGCTGATTGTTGGACATGGAACAAGTGTCCATATTGGACTGAACCCCTGGGGTAGGCAATGGGGATGGACAGTGAAGCCAGGAACTTGGAGGAGTTAGAGAAACCCCAGAGCTGTGTATTTCTCGTTATTTCACTAGCCCTTGAAGTAAATAATATTGATGTTAAGTACTATGTTCTTCTCTGACAGGTTTGTCAGGGGATCATAACATTAAACCAAGGTTCAGAAGGCCAGGGTTCTAATCCATGCTCAACTGCCAATGGAGAGCAAAAACAAATGCCTTCCAACCCTCTGGGCTTAAATGTCTCCATCTCTAAAACTGGAGTAATTATATTTTCCAAAGTGCTTACACAAAACTTGGCCCTGAAGTAGGCAAGAGAAAAGACACCTCTCTCTTCTGCAGAGGTGGGGAACCACAGATGTGGAATACCGTGTAACCTGTAAGACTCTAAGGTGTTGGTTACTTGTACTGAACTGCCTTTTTTTTCCTCCCCTGTCTCTCTTTTTTGTTCTTTGTTACAAGGGATGGCTCTCTCAGAATGGGAAGGAAGAGGTATATGTTTATTGTTCTTCCTTCATAGCATCGGGAGGGTGATGTCTTGACTTGCAAGTGACTTGAATTCAAGTGAGGCAGAGCTCTGCAAAGTCATCAACCTCACTTTCTCCTCTAGAATCATCTGAGTCCAGTTGCACAATATCAGTCAAGATGACTGGCAATGGCCCCTAGTGCAGTAGGAGAACTTGGGCTTTCTAAGGTAAGCTCTTTCCCAGGTCTCAGTTTGCTCATTCAGTAATTAAAGTGTAGGTAAGAATGGAGGTAAAAGATGGTCTAGTTTGCCTTCACAAAAGAATCAGTCTGGGAGAGGAAGACCTTCAGAGTTTCTGGCCAGAACAGAAACAATTGCTATTTACAATCACTCTGAGCCATCAAAACCCAAACAATGAGCAAGTGAGACTTGGGCTGAGACCTATTATTGTATGTATATGTGTGTGTAGGTATATACATCACATCAATTTATATATCATCATATATTATACAACATTAATATATATATAACATATATCTGTGTGTGATTATATATAATTTATATAAATTAATATGACATAAAAACAAAAGATAGCAATAAAATAAATGTTTTTAAAGACAAACACCCTGTCTCCAGAAAGCCATAAATAAAACCCATCTTCTCAGCCCACGGTTGGAAAACTACAGTTTTGGGTGTTTCACTGTAAGAGGAACATTGATAAATAAGCTATGGCCAGAGGATGGTGACCAGGATAGTGATGGACCCTAAAAGCGTGCCATGAGGGCCAGTGGGAAGAAACAATATAGTACTTTTCAACTTAATCTCAGTTCCATACATAAAGAGTCATATAAATGCAATTTGTTATAAAGAGGAACTTTTTAACAATTCAAGTTTTTCAACAATAGATCAACTAGTCTAGCTCACGAGTTAGTAAGACCCCTCTCCCTGGAAGACCTAAGCTGCATGGAGCTGCATAGCTACCCTCTTTAGAGAGAGGTCCTGATTCCTTGACTTTGAAGATGCCAACTACAGAATTTTGTTTCCCTTGAAAGAGAGAGTGGGCCCTTCTAACTCTTTCCCATTAGTACAGATTACTTAAATATGTAAGATCCTTGAACCAGGCTGCATTTTCTAAGATGACAAAAAGAATGAAACAGAATAAGACAGGGAAGGAGTCATTTCAAGGGATTTTGGCAGAAAGAAATTCTAAATAATCAAAGCAAAACAGAACGTAAAAAGAAGACAGTGTATTCAGGACAGGTCCCAGGTTTTAAAGAAGAATGCCAAGTTTGGAAGATGAACCAAAGAATGACTTTTCTTCTTTATAATTCTCCTAATCTCCAGAAATTAAAGTATAGACCAATATCTCACACTACATATCAGGATAAGCTCCAAATGGGTACCTGACTTAGACATAAAAGGTGACATCATAAATAAATTACAGGAGCAAGGAAGAAATTACCTTTAAGATGTCTGACGAGGGAAACAGTTTGTGACTAAATGAGGTACAGAGAGGATCACAGAAGATAAAATGGATACTTTTGATTACATACAATTAAAAAGGTTTTGCACCAAAAAAAAAAAACTAATGCAGTTAAAATTAGAATGGAAGAGTTAAAATTAGAATGGAATGGGAGAGGGAGAAATCTTTGCAGTAAAATTCTCTGATAAAGGCCTCATTTTCAAGAAATATAGAGAAACTGATTCAAATTTATTGTAAGAGCTATTGTCCAATTGCTAAATGGACAGTGGATATAAACACACAAAATTGAAGGGGGGAGGGCAGTGTCTAGTTTTTGTTTGTTTGTTGTCTTAAGGCTAAGTCTCTCTATCTCACCCAGGCTAGAAATGTAGATGTCACTCAGCCTGATCCCCTTACTGATCGGCATAGGTGTTTTGAAAAGCTGCATTTCTGACCTGGCCAGTTTGCCTGTCCCTCCTTAGACAGCCTGGTGACCCCTACTCCCAAGGGACTGACTATGCAGACAGGGTGGACAAGTCCAGTGCAATGCAACCTAGAATTTCAAAGCTCAAACCATCTACCAGTCTCAAACTTTCTTATAGCAAAGATCAAAACTTGTACACCCAGCTATGAAGTTTTCAAAGAAAGTAATCTAAGTAATATGAAAAAAGTTCCAAATCACTAATAATTAGAAAAATGGAAATTAAAGTAACTCTTCAAATTAAACTACCTCACATGCACCAGATCAGCAAAGTTGACAAAAAAAAAGAAAATGACAAATGTTGGAGGGGCTGCAGGAAAACAGGCACATTAATGCACTTTTCATGGAGCTGTGAATTAGTATAGCTATTCTGGAAAGCAATTTGGAAGTATGCCCAAAAAGTCATTAAACAGCATATATCCTTTGACCTAACCATACCCCTGCTAAGCCTATACCCCAAAGAGATCAAAGAAAGGGAAAAAGGACCCACATGTACAAAAAATATTTATAGCAGCTCATTGTGTAGTAACAAACAAATGGAAACTTCCCATCAATTAGAGAATGGATGAAAAAATCGTGGCATATCAATGTAATGGGATACTATTGTACATAACAAACGATGAAAGGAACAGTTTCACCAAAAGCTGGGGAGACTGGCATGAGCTGTTCCAGAGTGAAGCGAACAGAACAGCAAGAACAATTTATCCATAAGAACAACACAAAAAGAACATACAATTTTCAAAGACTTAAGAATTCCAATCAACAGTGACCAACCATGTTTCCAAAGGAACAACAATGAAGCTCTTTCAGAAGGAGACGTGATAGACTCGAGAGGCAGAATAAGACCTTTTTTTAAACAGCCATAGCTGGAATTTGTTTTGCTTGACTAGGTATATTTGTCACAGGGGATTTGGGGAGGTTTTTTGTTTGTTTGTTTTTTCCAGCGTGGAAAGGGAAAGAAAAATAATTTTTGTTTGTTGAAAAAAAAGTTTTAATTTGAAAAATAAAAATAAACAATTATGCTGCCCTCTCTACTGGGAACACAGGCAAACCATGGAGAGTGGAATGAATGGGTCTGAGCAAGAAGTGAGGTGGGTCATTGAATCAACATAGAAATCAATCGTTAAGGCTTATTGGTGAATCCCAACACTACATAGATCTCTAAGTTCCCTTCCAATCATAGAGGTTCTATCAAGTTTTAAGCTAATGACATAGATCCTTTTTAACCCTAGAATAACCTTCACTCCCTCAAAGCTCTGACCTAGCTCTCCTGACCCACTTTAGTCATTTCTAAAGGATAAAAGGGCTTGAGATCCAGATCTTTCCTCTTTGACAAAGCTAAAAACACTGTGCTAACAAGAGTAATGTTTTGATAATATAAGGAGTTGTCTTGACCATTATCGCATACTGATGATATCCCATACAATGTTAGAGGCCTTAGAAATTAACTAGTCTGACTCCTTCATTTGACAAGTTTAGAGAGATCAATTTACTTGTCTAAAGGTAATATAGCTAGTGGCAAAGCTAGGACTATTTCCTGAGTCTTTTCACTATAAGTCAAAGGCTCTTTCAAGATGAGTTATTATTATCCCCACTTCATAGATGAAGAAACTGAGGCACCCAGGCTTTTGGAAATATTCATCTAAATATTCACATGCCACTAAAAGTCTATCATAATCACAGTTGTTCTGGAGCTAAGAACTAGAGACAGTAAGCTGTTAAATTTTCAATGTGAACATTTACCCCCTAAAAATCAGTAAAATTGGGGCTTGATTTATTGTTTTGATGATTGTCTAAAGTTAAGAAATTGATGGCGAAAATGTTAGTAATGCAGATTAAATTTTAAATAAATAATTTAAATTAAATTCATTTAAAATAAAATAATTAAAATTTAAAATAAATAACCTTTTTTTGATGGCCAAATGTTAAACATTTACTGGCCTAGTCTTAACAATTCAGTTGTAACCTACCTTTCAAGCCTTATTACATATTAGTATCCATCATACTCTCTACAATTGGGCCAGACTGGCTTTCTTACTGCTTCTTGTACTCAGTACTTTATCTTCCATCTCCATGCCTTTGTGAGACTGCATCCTTTGACTGGAACACACTCACTCCTCCCCTTAACCTCTCATTTCTTTCTCAGTCCAAGCTCCAGGTTCTACATGAAACCTTGCTACTGTGCCAAGCTACCAGTAGTTCCTTCTTCTCCAAAACTGCCTTGTATTATGAAGGTCCAGGCCAGTGGGAAACCAGTCTTTAAAATCTGCTTTAAAGGCTCTGCTTGGTATCAACCTACATGGGAGAATTGTGAATCTCCTTTTAGAAATTCATGATGCAGTTGCGCATGGCACATTCAAAAAAAAGGTGACCATCTAATAGGGCATAAAAGCCTCACAAGCAAATGAAGAAAGGCAGAGATGCTAAATACATCTTTTTCTGACCATAATACAGTAAAAATTACATTCAAAAAAGGGCTTTTAAAGCACGATTAGAAGCAAAGTAACAATCCTAACGAATAGGTGGAGTCAAAGAACAAATCATAGAAACAATTCCATTAAAAAATAATGATACAATAAAACAACATACCAAAATTTACAGTATGCAGCCAAAGTAATACTTGGGGGAAAATTAATACCTCTAAATGCTTAGGTTTACCCAAAAAAAGAGAAAGAGTGCATCAATGTATTAATCATGACACTAAAAAACAAACAAACAAAAAAACCTAGAAAGCCAAAGAATGAAAAGTTCCCAATTAAACACCAAAATAGAAACCCTGAATTTCAAAGGAGAGATTAACAAAAGTGAATTCTTTTAAATGAACTAGTAAATAAAAGTAGGAGCTGTTTAAAGAAAACAATAAAATAATAAGCCACTGGCTAATTTGATATAAAAGAGAAAGAAAGAAGAAAACCAAACTGTTGTTGTTGTTGAGTCATGGCTGACTTTTGTGATCCTATCTGGGGTCTTGTTGGCAAAGACAGTAGAATGGTTTGTCATTTCCTTCTGTAGCTCATTTTATAGATAAAGAAACTGAGGCAAACATGGTTAAGTGCTTTACCCAGGGTCATATAGCTGGTAAGTGTCTGAGGCTGGATTTGAACTCAGGAAGATAAAGTCTTCCCAACTTCAAGCCTAGCACTCTAACCACTGTATCACCTAGCAGCCAAATTACGAAAAGGTAAGGGTGAATTCACAATCAATGAAGAAGAAATAAGAGCAATTATTAGGACCTTTTTTGTCTAACTATAAGCCAATAAAACTAACAATTTAAATGAAATGCATGAATATTTACAAAAATTTAATTTCCCCAGCTTAACATGACAGGAAATAGAATACTTAAACAACCCATGCCTCACCTGCTCATGGTTTGGGTTTTGATGGGTCAGTGAGTGTAAATAGCAATTGTTGGGGAGGAGCCAAGATAGTGGAGTAGAAAGATACACGTATGCTAGCTCCTAACCCACAGCCCATAAAATACCTGTAAAGAAGAACTCCCAACAAATTCTGGAGCAGCAGAAGCCACAGAACAACGGAGTGGAGGAGATTTCTGTTCCAGAGAGCCCTGAAAAACTGACACAAAAGGTCCATCACGCACTGGACCCGGAGCAGAGCCCAGCCCTGCCTTGGCCGCGCAGCACCGAGAGGAGCAGATCCGAGCAGGCCTCAGGGAGAGAATCTCCAGTGGCCACGCATGTCCCTCCACCCATGGGTGCTAAAGGTCAGTGAGAGAGTCTTTTTGGCTAGCCAAGAGGGGAGTGGGGTGTCCCCATAACTGAGGCCCCCTCAGGAGGCAGAAGTGGAGGCAGCAGCTGACAAGTGCTCCCAAAGCAGGCAGGAGCCCAGATCCATCCTTGAAGGTCTCCCCATAAACCCCCTGAGGGAACTGGGCCACATGTGGTGTCCCTACCCCCACCTGAGCACCTGATCTTAATCTTACACTGAATAGCAGCCTCACCCCTGCCAAAAGCCCTGAGGCTGGGAAAAAACATTTGAATCTCAGCCCCCAAGCACTAGCTGGGTGGATCTGGAGGTGAGGTGGGTATGGAGAGGAAACTCAGAAGTCAAGTAACTGGCTGGGAAAATGCCCAGAAAAGGGAAAAAAATAAGACCATAGAAGGTTACTTTCTTGGTGAACAGATATCTCCTCCCATCCTTTTGGATGAGGAAGAACAATGCTTACCATCAGGGAAAGACATAGAAGTCAAGGCTTCTGTATCCCAAACATCCAAAATAAATATTCAATGGGCTCAGGCCATGGAAGAGCTCAAAAAGGATTTTGAAAATCAAGTTAGAGAGGTGGAGGAAAAACTGGGAAGAGAAATGAGAGAGATGCAAGAAAAGCATAAAAAGCAGGTCAACACCTTGCTAAAACAGACCCAAAAAAAATGCTGAAGAAAATAACACCTTGAAAAATAGGCTAACTCAATTGGCAAAAGAGGTTCAAAAAAACCAATGAGGAGAAGAATGCTTTCAAAACCAGAATTAGCCAAATGGAAAAGGAGGTTCAAAAGCTCACTGAAGAAAATAGTTCTTTCAAAATTAGAATGGAACAGATGGAGGCTAATGACTTTATGAGAAACCAAGAAATCACAAAACAAAACCAAAAGAATGAAAAAATGGAAGATAATGTGAAATATCTCATTGGAAAAACAACTGACCTGGAAAATAGATCCAGGAGAGACAATTTAAAAATTATGGGACTACCTGAAAGCCATGATCAAAAAAAGAGCCTAGACATCATCTTTCATGAAATTATCAAGGAAAACTGCCCTGAGATTCTAGAACCAGAGGGCAAAATAAGTATTCAAGGAATCCACCAATCACCACCTGAAAGAGATCCAAAAAGAGAAACTCCTAGGAACATTGTGGCCAAATTCCAGAGTTCCCTGGTCAAGGAGAAAATATTGCAAGTAGCTAGAAAGAAACAATTCAAGTATTGTGGAAATACAATCAAGATAACACAAGATCTAGCAGCCTCTACATTAAGGGATTGAAGGGTGTGGAGTATTATGTTCCAGAAGTCAAAGGAACTAGGACTAAAACCAAGAATCACCTACCCAGCAAAACTAAGTATAATACTTCAGGGGAAAAAAATAGTCTTTCAATGAAATAAAGAACTTTCAAGCACTCTTGATGAAAAGACCAGAGTTGAAAAGAAAATTTGACCTTCAAACACAAGAATGAAGAGAAGCATGAAAAGACAAACAGCAAAGAGAAGTCACAAGGGACTTACTAAAGTTGAACTGTTTACATTCCTACATGGAAAGACTATATTTGTAACTCTTGAAACTTTTCAGTATCTGGATAGTTGGTGGGATTACACACATACACATGCACACACATACAGAGACAGAGCACAGAGTGAATTGAATAGCATGGGATCATATCTTTAAAAAATGAAATTAAGCAGTGAGAGAGAAATATATTGGGAGGAGAAAGAGAGAAATGGAATGGGGCAAATTATCTCTCATAAAAGAGGCAAGCAAAAGACTTTTTAATGAAGGGAAAAAGAGGGGAGGTGAAAGAAAAACATGAAGTTTACTCTCATCACATTCCACTAAAGGAAGGAATAAAATGCACACTCATTTTGGTATGAAAACCTATCTTACAATACAGGAAAGTGGGGGAGAAGGGGATAAGCAGGGTGCAGGTATGATGGAAGGGAGGGCAATGGGAGGAGGGAGCAAGTTGAAGTCAATACTCTTGGGGAGGGACAGGATCAAAAGAGAGAATAGAAGCAATGGAGGGCAGGATGGGATGGAGGGAAATATAGTTAGTCTTACACAACACCACTATTATGGAAGTCATTTGCAAAACTACACAGATATGGCCTATATTGAATTGCTTGCCTTCCCAAAGGGAATGGGTGGGGAGGAAGGGATGAAGAGAAGTTGGAACTCAAAGTTTTAAGAACAACTGTCAAGTACTGTTCTTGCTACTAAGCAATAAGAAATATAGGTAATGGGGTATAGAAAGTTATCTGGCCCTACAGGACAAAAGAGAAGATGGGGACAAGGGAAGGGAGGGATGACAGAAGAGAGGGCAGACTGGTGATGGGGCAATTAGAATGCTCGGTGTTTGGGGGTGGAGGGAGGGGACAAATGGGGAGAAAATCTGGAACCCAAAATTTTGTGAAAATGAATGTTAAAAGTTAAATAAATAAATTTTAAAACATAAATAAATAAATAGCAATTGTTTCTAGCCAGAAACCTTGAGAGTCTTCTTCTCCCATGCTGATTTTTTTTGGGGGGTGGGCAAACTAGGACATCTTTTGCCTCACTTCTTACCTAGCTTTAAATCACTAAATGGATGTTGCCTCAGACAAACTGAGACCTGGGAAAGACTTTAACTTAAGAAGGCCAAGGTATCCCACTGCATCAGGAGCCATCTCCAGTTGTCCTGACCTATGTCTTGCCACTGAACTCAGATGACTCTGAAGGAGAGAGTGAGGCTAATGACTTTCCACAGTCCTGCCTCAGTTAAATCCAAGTCACTTACAAGTCCAGACATCACCCTCCTGATGTCATTGGTCCTCTTTTAGAAGAAAGGAGGAGCACTGTTTACCTCAGCTCCAAGAAATTGGTCCCAGGCAGTATTTGTTTCTACTAAGCATTCTTTGTCCTCCTCAGTCTCAGGGCCTGGAAGTTATCCCCCAGACACCAGGGAGTTCTAGTCATGATGACCTAGGAATCAAGACTGCAGGCAGGTTGGTGCAACAGCCAGCCCAGAATTGAAGTCTTGAGAAGCCAGGGTGCCTGGGAATCAAGTTGAAAGGGAGTTTTGGACTTAGAATCAGGCCTGTGGTCCATGGTAACCCAACTAAGCTAAACCAAATCTCTTTTCCCTCCCTAGAGACCGAGGTAGTACAAGGGTAGAAGGAAATTATGCCTCCCATGTGTCAAGGGAATAATTTTATATATTTGTCATTATACCTTCTGAAATAAATATTTCTCTGTCAAAGTTAATGTGACTTTCAGTGATAAATGGAATTGAGATTCAAAAGATCACCTCCTATAATTGAGGAAACAACATCGGTGGGGTCTGGAGTCATTTGCAGAGAGCCAAGATATAATGGTAATGGAGTACCCTGGGGGAGGAATAAAATTTGACCTTCCTGGCCTTCAGGTGGTGGGTGCCAGGGTGGTCAGTATTACACAAATAAAGATAGATCTAAATAATTGGAGAAATATTGCTTGTTCATAGGTAGGCCAAGCCAATACAATAAAAATGACAACACTGCCTAAATTAATTTACTTATTTAATGCCATGCCAATCAAACCACCAAAGAATTATTCTACAGAGCTAGAAAAAAATAATAACAAAATTCATCTGGAGAAACAAAAGGTCAAGAATATCTAGGAAATCAATACAATGATCCAAGACAGTTCTTAGAGGAAAAAAATCCAAACCATCAACAGTCATATGAAAAAAAATGTTCTAGATCATTCATAAATGGAAAAATGCAGATTAAAACAACCCTGAAGTACCATTTCATACCCACCATATTGACTAAGATGACTAAAAGGGAAAATGATAAATGCTGGAAGAAATGAGAGAAAACAGGTACACTAACGCACTGCTGGTGAAGTTGTAAACTAGGCCAACCGTTTCTGGAAAGCAATTTGGAATGCTGCCCAAAAATCTATTAAACTATGTATAATTTGACCCTTTGACTCAGTCATACCACTACTAGCTTTATACTCCAAAGAGATCAAAGAAAGAGGAAAAGAATCCTTATGAAGAAAACGTTGTAGTAGCTGTTTTTGTGGTGGTCAAAAAATGGAAACTGAGGGGATGCTCATTAATTGGGGAATGGCTGAAACAGCTACGATACATGAATGCTACAGCATACTACTGTGCTATAAAAAACTGTGAAGGGGATGGTTTCAGAAAAACCTGGGGAGACTTATATGAACTGATGCAAAGTGAAGTGAGAAGAACCAGGGGAACAATTTACATAATAACAGTAACATTGATAAGATAACCAACTTTGAAACACTTAGTAGTTCTGAACAACACAATGACCAACCACATCTCCTAAGAATTCGTAATGAATCATACTATCCACCTCCACAGAGAGAGCTACTTGACTCAGAGTACAGATTGAAATATATTTTCTTCATTCTTTCTTTCGTCTTTCTTTTTTTTCTGTCATGGTTAATGCAGAAATTTGTTTGATGTAACTATATTTCCAGTTATTGCTTCCACAATTTCAGGGGTTAGGGACACAACACCCTTGCAATCTGGAAAATCCGCATAAAATTTTTTGCCTCTCCCTTCATACGAGAAGTCTGAATTTTTTCTTTTTCTTTTCTGGGGTATTTGCAATACATTATTGCAATTTTCATGTGTACTAACCTTTATTTTTTATTTAATTGATTTGTTTTCAGTTTTTAACAATCACTTCCATAAGTTTTAAATTTTCTCCCCCTCCCTCCCCAAGACAGCATGCCATCTTATATGAGCTCTACACATACATTCTTATTAACCCATTATTGTAAAATTTGGGTTAAGTATTTGGTCATATGCCATATGCAGGTCAATGTCAAGTAAAAATACTGTATGAAAAAGAATTTTTCTCTGTGTCATTTGCAACTTCCACAAAACTCCCCAAAATTTCCCATTTAATTTCTTATACTGACCTGTGATATATTGAAACCACAATGGGGAAAGTTGTAATGCAAAAAGGATAACTGTATTTGTAATGGATTTTGTCTTTCTTGCCTTGTAAAAGAGTAGAAGAGGGGGAGAGAGAAGCAAGAGGATTTGGCACTGAAAATAAAATAAAATTGAATTTTTAAAAATAATTTTTAAAATTAAGAAATTCATAATAAATGTATAATAGAGAGACCTATTCCTCCCCGTTCAGAGTATGCACATATCTTCTTCGACCATTTCCTATTTACTTACTTCATGGTAATGAAAAGTCTTTTTTATTAATTCTGAGTTGCGAGTTTCTCTCTTCCCTGGTGATTTTCAAGTGAGGAGGAAGGAGAACCTGTGTGGGCCCCCAGCTGAGAGAGGGGGGACCTTAAGCCACCCCCTCACCCAGTCACCATGGGGCCAGGAATGGATAGCATGGTTCTGTTGTACTCATTCTTTCCCCATCCTAGGTAAGTGAGTTTCTAGGACAGAATGACCTTGAAGACTGATAAAAATAGGAAGAGCCACCAGAGATCCAGTGACAGGAGTCCATCACAGTCCACTACAGTCACAGCAGCCAAGCCTGGTAAAACACCACCACCCTGAGGAGTAACCTGCTTAGTAACCAAGACACAATATCCTGCACCCAGAAGTGAACTTGGTGGGTAGGAATGTTTTGTAATAAAGTAATACTTCATTTTTGTTCTGTTTTGTTTTGTTTTTTTATCTTGCCCAGGCTGGAAGTCAGCAGCCACTCATGGGTCTGACCACACTGCTGGTCAGTATGGAAGCTTTGCCCTGATCTGTTTCCAACATGGATTAACTCACCCCTCCTTCAGCAACCTGGTGATTCCTCATTTTGGGAATTCACTATATTAGAGCCAGATGTAGTATGAACATCCAAATCAGCTTTAGCCCTACTGCAACACAAAATTCCTGAATTGAGAAATCCACCCCCTTCGACCTCCTCTCATCTCAAAAGTTATAAGCATGAGCCACCGTCCTTAGCTCCCAATAAGTTTGAGTCTAGTCTTCCCAAAGACCAAGATAAAGTGATGAAAGTATACTCTGTCTTGGGGGAGATCGCTTTGTACCTCAGGCTTTGCTATATCTTCCAGCAAATATCCTTTGTAAAAGCTAATGTACTGTTAGAGGCAGCTAGGTGGCTCAGTGAATAGAGTGACTGCCCTGGATTCAGGAGGATCCGAGCTCAAATCCCCTTCAGACACCTACTAACTGTGTGACCTCAGGCAAGTCACTTAATCCCTTGCCTTCCCCCCACAAAAAAGAAAAGTTAATGGTCCTGGACAAGTCAGTCTCAGTCCCAGTTTCCTCATTTGTAAAATGCGCACAATAATACGTCCAAGGGTTGTTGGGAGGAAAAAACAAGATATTTGTAAAGCACTTTACAAACCTTAAAGAGTTTATTAGTGTTATCATATTAACTGATTGTCCATGATTTGGAGAAAATGTCAATGGGTAAATGGATATTGGGGTGCCAATCATGCCAATGGTATTGAGGAGATATTAACTGGTGAAGTAATACTTGGGGCAATAAATTGGATGGAGACTCAAGAGTGATAGCATTAGAAGATTCACCTCAGTTCCTCAAAGATACCCTCAAAACTTTATAACACTGATACCACAGCTCCCAGTTCTAGTTCTTGCTTCAGCAGTGTGATGGAATAGATACGGGGTCCCCCCAAGGCCTCCTCACTTTTGAACTTCACCTTTCTGCAGCCTGCCAGCCCCTGGAACCAACCGCCCCCCATCTACCTCCAGTACCATCCTTTTTCCTTCTATTAATTCAACTCCTGGAATGGAAGGGGTGGGAAGGAGAGACTAGGATGGGCAGGAAGATGCTGCCTTGTTATTAACAGTAATGTTGATTCACTCACCCTCCTAATTGGGAAGCCTTCTAATTAGGAAGCCCTGGGAAGCAGCAAGCTGGATAGACTGGCTATGTTACCAGCACCTTGCTTTCCCATGCCCTCAGGGAAATACAGCTAGGTGGGTGATGGGATGAGGCAAAGAGGGAGAAGGAAAAGGGGGTGAGATGGGGTGAAAGGAGAAAGGTGGCAGCCCTGCGACAAAGGGAGGGGATCCTTTCTCCTCGGATCCTCGGAACCAGCGTGGAAGGCAGGCTTGTTGGTAGCCACTATTCTGGCTGGACAGCCAAGTTGCTGTTGCCACATTTTTTTCACAGGTTCAGACACAGGCTTCGTTGGGCTCTGGCTGAAGCCACTCAACCCCTTGGCCCAGTGGGACTAATTATAGCATTTACAGTAAAGTATGCAAGCAAATGTATCTCCCCATCTCCATCTCACTGAGTTTACTGAAGGATAACCTGCTACATTACACAGATTAATACTCCAGTGAGCAAATTAATCCTTGGAATTTCACTCACTACCTGTGGCTTATAAATTTTAATTGGCCCTAAACTGCCACATGAATTTATGTGAGTGTATAGTGATGCAGCGAAGAGGATCAGAACCGGCTCTATCAACATTCATGGTTTCTAGGAGAAAGGAGAGAGTGGGAGAAAACTGGGGCCAATTAGGAGTAGGCCTATGGGATGGCAAAGGGATGCAGGAAAAAAGAGCAAAACCTCTCTCTGAATTACCTCCTTCCTGCTTTTTTACTAGGAGTAAAACAGGTGAGAGGAAGGGAAACATGGTGCCTGACTACCTTTCCACATTCCTTTTGTGTCCTTTCCCAGCCCCCTTCATTCAGTCTATGTTCCAACCAGACTGGCTAGCATGTCTTCTCCCACCTCTAGCCTTTCCACAGGCTGACCCTTCATTCCTGGAAGAGACTCCGATCTCACCTCCAACTCTTAGAATTCCTAGCTTCCTTCAATGTTCTGGCCGAGTTGCCTTCTCCTACAATAAACTGTTCCTGTTCCTCTAGCTGTCAGTGCTCCCCCCTTCCTCAAATTGCCATGTTAACAGGCTGTACTTCCTACCCATCCCCAGGTACTCTCTCTTTGCACCCCACTATCTAACCCTGCCTTGCTCAGAGTGGACACAATGTATTTTTGTACAATTGGATTCAATCAGAAGTTCTATATTTTGAGAACTATTCCTTCCTTGCCAAGAATAAAAGCAAGTCACATATAGACAGAGCCTTGAGTTTTATGAAGCATGTTCCCCACCAGCAAGTATTATGAATACCATTTTAGGGAAGAGAAAATTGAGGCCCAGTGCAACTTGCCAATTGTCTCAAAGTTCCTCACTTAGAGCCAAGATTCAAACATAAGTCTCCTCATTCCAATCGTAGCATCCCATCTACTGCATTATAATTCATCCCTTCCCCCTACCCCATATGAATCCTATCCATCTTGGGAGGTATAACTCAAGACCAGTTTCCTCCAGGTAGGCTTCCCTGACCACACATCCCTACAGTGACTAACTTCTATAGTATTTATTAGCTTCTCATTTTGGGGGGTAAGGAGAGTCCAGACCCATGATTTCACTGATGTAGGGTAGAGGACTAGAACAAGATTACAATATAATTGGAAAATAGAATATAGAGAATGTCAATGTGCTTGTTTTTTAAGTAGTCAACCCTCTGAGATCCTTCACTATGGGTTAGTGACCCCCATTTCTATTTGAGTTTGACATCACAGCTGTAAGGAACTCCCACCGAGCAAAATGATTCTCCCAATACTGATTGGAAGCATTGCACTGTAGAACTAGGGGTAGCTCTGGAATCCGAGGATTTAAGATTAAAGCCCATCTCTGATATTTACTGAGAAGCCACTCCCACTCCCACTCTGTAGGAGTCATTTCCTTACTCTGTAAAATATGGAAGTTGGACCAACTGGCTTCTGAATTCCTTATCTGGTCCACATTCAAGATGTCTGAACTGTTCTGCAAGTTATAATCTCAGAAAGTAATCTGGGGCGCTGAAAGCTTGTGTGACTTGTTCAGGATGGCCAAGCCAGGATGCATCAAAGACAAAGTTTAAACTCAGTTCTTGTTGAATCTGAGGCCAACTCCGAGAAATTCATTCCATTAAGCTGTCATATCTCTAGATAGCATCTAGCATTGTACCTTGTTTGAAACTGACCTTTTCACATATGCCTCAACTTCTCCTCTACACTGTACTCATATTGATTGTAGGGATCATGTCTTACCATGGCATCCTCCTTAAAATCCAGCCAGAGCCTTGCGCCTAGGTTGCTCCATGAATATTGGTGAACTGATTACCTCTACGGGGCTCACTAAGGCACAGTGCTTGGCATATAGTAAACACTTCATAAATGTTTATTGTCGGACAGAAATAGGCAACTTTTGTATTTAACTGTCCCATACTCTTTAACTTGCACTTGTGAAACGACCACTTGTTTTGTTTTGTTTTGTTTTACCATCAGTCAACAAACAAGCATTTATGAAGAACTATATGCAAGGAACTGGGCTAAGTGTTGGGGATACATAGACATAAATGAGACACTCCCTGCCCTCAAGGTGCCTACTAGGAAAATAAGCATAACATACATGTAATATTTATAATTTATATGTTATTTATGCATTTTTATATATTTTTATAAATATATATTTATATGTTTTTATGCATTTTTATTTATACATATATATATATATGTATATATATATATATATATAGCCTATCAGAAACCAGGCATAGAATGGAAGAAAATAGTCACAGATCTAAAAGAAATACAATTCACATCCTCCCAGAAGCTAATAGCAGTTTTTTGAATCACTAAGATGGAATAGAAATTTGGTGGAAAGGGAATAGGGAGGGATGGGGAAAGACCTGGCTTTGTGAAATGCCTTAGAACCTTCTCTCCCCCTTCCCATTTTCCAACCCTCTTCTTGAAATCCTGGACATTCCATGATGAAACCCTGAAAGCAAACTTCTCCATCGGGCTATTCCTTCTCTCCAAGGAACCAAGTGAAAACAGAAACATCTCCAGCAAGTGCTTCCCAAGGGAGGGGTCCACTCTGGGCTGGAGCTGCAAATTAATTAGTTAATATCATCTAAAGAAGGCTAGGGGAAGAGATGAAAGGAGCTAATGCTCCTTTTAACACTGGGCACAGGGATTTGGGGGCCCCACCCAAGCAAAGCTCTGCCTCCACCGCATTCGCTCCTTAGAGAGTGAATCAAGCTTGAAGGCTGGCCCTCGGAGTTCATTCAAGGAGGGAATAAAGGTTTCCTTTTACTCAGAAATATTAATCTAAATATTCACATGCCGTTAAAATATGTTTGAGATCTTTAGAATATGATGTTCATAAATAGATAAGGTCTAAGTGGATGATTTTTCAGCCTTGATTTTCCCTTACTGAAATATAATTAACACTTCCTGAAACCAGCTAGGCATGGAATAATTTAGTTCAATTGTAAGTATGCAAAACACTTAACAATTAGCTCCCTGAAATGAGACCAGCAGAACCCGCCTGACTTCATTAATGCTCTAAGTGCATATGCCTTATGAAAAGAGCTTTCAGAAATATTGTATAAATCTGAACCACCTCAGAGAATGGAGCTGGGAGGGAATTAACAGATCATTTTAATTCATTTGAAAGCTACGTCTCACACACACGGTCATCTGAAAGAAAGCAGCAATTGGTTTTAATATTTTGATAGCTGCTTCCTCGGTGGTTAAAAATGAAAGAAAAGAAGAAAGAAAGAAAGAAAAAGAATGAGTGTATTGTTATGGGAGCTTAAAAGCTGCTATGACTTAACCTGCTGTAATGATTTTTATGTGGCTCCATGTTGAACCTCTGAATGTGCCGGGGACCATGGAAGAAAGGAGCACGTAGGGTCACCAAGAAAAAAGGAAGGTTCTGGAAAGACAACCAGAGCCTTTCTCATCCTCGAGTTCAGGAATTAGAGAATGGAAGATCTTAGTTTCTCACCTGGAGAAAGAAGAGGTTGAATAGGATAATGGCAGTTCACACTGATACAGTAGCTTTAGGGTTTACAAAGTGATTTTCCTAGGTATGTCTTTGAGACACACAACAACCCTGGGAGGTAAATGCTACTATTTTACATATTTTATGTAAAATATTTACATATTTTATGTCCCCATTTTACAGATAAGGAAACTGAGGCACAGCGAGGTAGTTTGCCCAGAGTCGCATAGTTGGCAAGTGTCTGAGCTTGGATTTGAACTCAGGTCTTTCCGACTCCAAATGTGGTACTTTATCCTTTATGCCTTACTTCCTTTGAGACAGAGGAAAATGAAACAGTCACAGAAGCTCAAGATTGGAAGGGATTTCAGAGATTCAATAACCCACTCCATCCCTACTTGTCCAAGAATTGTCTTCACAACATTTAGAACTTCCCTAGCCATCAGGCATTTATTCAAGGTTTGAAGTGATAGGGAATCTCCCAAGTAACTACTGAGGCAGCCTGTCCCACTTCGGGATAGCTCTAAGTATTAGAAAGTTTGTCCATCATTGATCTTGAATCTACCTATCTGCAACTTCTGTCCACTGTACTGTGTCCCAGGTGACTCAAGGCAGAGGTAAGACTAGACCCTGGGTCTCCTCAGCCCTACTTAGTCTAGCACTCCAGGAACAACACAAGTTCTCTTCAAATTCCAGAACTGGAGAACATCAACCAATGTCTTTCTCACTGATTGGTCTACTTGTTATCCCTTTTCCTTCCCATGAAACCAACTCTTTTTCTTTTCTAATCATGCAAACCTCTGAGAACATCCCCTATTCCTATGGCTCTTTGGAACTCCTCATCAGAAGAATGATAGAATATGACCTAATCTGATCCAATCAAAAAAGCATTTAGGTGCCTACCATGTACAAGGCAACTTAGTGTAGATGGTAGCATAGAGCTATCCTCAAAGCCAGGAATACTTGGGTTCAAGTCTTACTTCTGATACATACTGGTTGTGTGAATCTGGGCAAATTACTTAATCACTCAGTGCTCTAGGCAGCTTTCTAAGTGTAAGTAGTGGAGAAGGTGCCAACCTGTATGGGCACAGGGAACTAGGAATTCCCTATGCCTATAAAATCATAAGTCCACTGTCCATCTCTTTGTATACAGCACTGTGCTAGGTCGTGGGGATACAAAGGCAAAATGAAAAAATCATCTCATCATTCAAGGGTTTAAGGAAGGGGGTGGGAGGATACAAAATTATTCAATGATGTGGAAAGAGCTGACCAGTAGGGAGATCAGGAAAGGATGACTTTACTTTGTTTGAAGGCATACTAGTACTTCTCCACTGATTTTCCAGCTAACTCTGGGACTACAGAAGGAGTAAAAGAGCAGGAAACAATGTAGTCAGAGTTTATCTTTGGTCCCTTCTCATTTTCCCAGCTAATGAAGTTTGAAGGTTTAATCATTTGTTAGTTCTTACCATGGCACCTTACTAAACTAGTATTCTTTCACATCAACCTCCTGAAATAAAACATAGACAGCTCGGGCAAGGATCAATAGTGAAATTCAAGCACATTATATACTTCTTGGTAACCCAGAGGGCAATGGAGTAGGCATGTGGTGGGCATGAGTAGGATGTAACACTTAACCATCCAAGAAGAGAATGGAAGATACAAAATGTCATCAGTGATGGGAAAGGAAAAGGAGGTAGGCCAGTCATGGAAAGAGGAAAAGATAAGAAACATATAGGCCATATGCTCCAATGATGCATGCGATGTCTAGAGATATTAATAGAGAAGGGCTGAGCACACTGTGAGGATCCCCTATTGAGGATTTTTTGGAGGACATGGGTAAAATTTGTACAAGATGAGAAGATGTGGATGGGTTACACTATGAACTGTTGGAAGGGGTATCCACACTGATGCAAAGGATCAAAGCATCCAGTCCATGCCAGTTTTTATAGGCAGCCAGTCCATCATCAAGACTCTAAATTGAGGAACCATCTTTCAAAAGTCAAACCTTCCACAATTGAGGCAAGGACTTATTCAGGGGCATTCCTGTATTTGGGCATGAACTTAGTGGGACCACAGTTATGTAAAAACTGCATTAAGTTTGAGTCCTCTCTCTCCAGGGACAAAGGTGGTATAGGTCCTCCACCTCCCAAGATGTATGCATATTGGAGAAGAAGGAGTGATGTTTGTACTTCTATTCTAGATATGTCTTCTAAATGAATATTCCTTTGTAAAAGCTACTGATGTTTACTGGTTAAATGAAAGTGGAACATCAGTCTCTGGCATTAACAATGTGGGGATCATCCTAGAATGGGCGCCCTAGCCAATAATATTAAACAAGAGGCACAACCATTCTTCAAGGATATGCCTAGAACCCTAAGGAAGAGATGTAACCATCCTTGCTCTGGGAAAATAAGACCCAAGAACCTGCATTACCAGCTTGAACTACTAGCTGCTTTCTGAGTGGCTCAGTGGATAGAGCACAGATCCTGGAATCAGGAAGTTCTGAATTCAAATCTCAGACACTTATTAGCTACATGACTCTGGACAAGTACCTTAACTTTTGTCTGCCTCAGTTTCCTTAACTGTAAAATGGAGATCATAATAGCACCCACCTCCTGGAGTTGCTGTGAGAGTCAAATGCGATAATTTTTGCAAAGTGCTTGCAAATCTTGAAGCAATATATTAATGCTTGCTATTATTATTACCCTTACTGTTAGCTGAAAAAAGAGCTCTGGAAATTTTCTATTTAATGTAACAAAAATTTACCAAATGCATCTGTGTGCCAGGCACTGTACTAAGAACTAAAAACACAATGCCAAAAAGGAAACAATATACAAAATAATTAAAAAGCAAGTTCAAAATGGAGTGACTGCTAATAACAGGGGAGATCAGGAAAGGTCTTTCATCAAATATTCTTCAATATTTCAATGAATTCATGATCTCATCAGCAAGGCTATTTCCTCCATTAGTACAGGTTGCCATCCATTCCTGTGTGATTACTGTCCACATCCTTTGCAAAGGATCCACACAACATCCTGTAGGTCTCCCACTAATAATTATAACTCACATTTATAGAGTTCTTTGAGGTTTAAAAAAATTTAAGGTACTATGAATATCATTCATTCCACTCACAGAAGAGGAAACTGAGGAATGAGTGGATAAGTGATTTGTCCATAATCCCACAACTCAAAAGTGTCTGGGTCAGAATTTGAATCCAGTTATCCTGACTTCAAGTCTAAGACTCCCTCTACTACACCACACATGCAGCACATGGTTCCATCCATCTATCATCCCTCACTCTTGCTATATGACCTATCAAAGTCCTTTTCTGATCAAACATTCCTCATACCAATGTTAGTGCATAAGGCATCACTAATTTACATCCACTATATGTCTTTCCATTACCCTTGGAGGCACATGCAATTTTGATTCTTAGGAGAGTAGGTATTCTATATTTCATAGTGAATATTGTTGTTAAAAAATATGGAAGTTTGTATAAACACCATGTAATTATATTGACCACGCTTGGCCCTGATAAAGAGTTGAGAAAATGTACATCACTCCCTTCTTAGCAAAGGCCAGACCTAACCCTGAGTCACTGAATAGGCATTGCCTCACACTAACTGAAAAAACCTTAACTAATAGAAAGATCAAGGTCATTCGCTGCATCCCGGGCCATCACCAGCTATCTGGATTTTTGTCTTGCCACCTGACTCCAATGACTCTGGAAAAGAGAGTAAGGCTGACAACTTTGTGCAACTCTGCCTCACTTAAATCCAATTCCCACACAAGTCAAAACATCATCCTTGCAATGTCATTGGTTCTCTTTGAGAAAGAAGGATGAACAGGCAAAAGAATGTTGTATGTGTATGTACATGGACTGACAGCATGGCGTAATGAACAGAGAGATGGCCTCCAAACCAACAAGGCCAGAGTTCAAGAGTCTCATCTGCTCCATATTGACTGTGTCACCTGGGCAAATTGCTTAAGTTTTCAGGGCTCTAGGTAGTTCTCAAAGACTGTACCTTGCAGAAAAGTGCCAACTTGCATTAGGAGAGGAACTTTCCTCTTCTGGGAATTTCCTACAGCAAAGAAATCACAGGCCTAAGCCTCTGTCCCTTTGAGTGTGGAATATTGTGGATTCTGTCAGTTACAGATGAAGTTTTGGTTGCTCTTGCTGAATTACCTTTTTTTCCTTTTTAGGAAAGCTTTTGTTATACAGGATTCTAATGGAGGGTGGGAGAGATGGTAGCAGAGAAGGGTATTTTCGGAAATAAAGGTAACATAAAAATGAAAGAAAGAAATAAAAATGACAGTTTTAAATTAAAAATATTTTGAGCCAAGGATCAGTTTGGCCTTATTGAAAACACTGCATGATTTCCCGACTTGAAAAACCTTAAAACATATTTAAATGTAGCAAGATTCAGTGGAAAAAATGTTGGATTTGGAGTCAAAAGGCCTTTGTACGTTGCCTGGTGCATAGAAGGCACTTAATAAATGTTTATTTGCTGATTGGTTTGAATCCTGATCTGCTTTCATAGTTTATATGACGTTGGACAATTCACTTAACTAAGCTCTCCTCTGTGAAAAAACAGGGTTGGAATAGATGACCTCTAAGGTTCTAGCAATCTACCGCTTAATGTGACTGCTTTCATAGGAAGGCAAAAGAGTATAGGAGAAAGAGTCCTGGTTTGTCACACCTAAGACCTGAATTCCAGTCCAGGTTTGAGCTACATGACTTCTTAATTTTAAAAAATAATCATCTCCCAATTCTTTGGCCTTTAAGGTTTGAAAAATCACTTTCTTCATAATTCCCCTTTGAGGTAGGTGGTAAAAATATTATTATACCCATTTACCAATGAGACTTGGAGTGATTTGCCCATGATCACGTCGATGTCTAACAAAGAATTCAGCCCAGAATTCCTGACTCCACTCCATCCGCTTCCTTTTATTAAATTAATCCCACAAAGAAGAGACTTTAGGGAATGTATAACACAATTCTCTCATTTGACAGATGAAAGAACTAAGATTCAAGCATTCCCTGCTTCTAGGTAATAGTATAAGAGAAAGAGAGAATTACTCTTGGAATCAGGAGACCAGTGTTGAAGTCAAAGTCCTGCTGGGATGATCATGATGAACAAGTCTCTGAGACTCAGTTTTCTCATCTGTATCTACTGGGAAGGATCAAGAAAATCTCTGATTTGCTAAAATGGCACACTTTGCAAGTAGCAGGATGTGTATCTTGATGAGATGACACAATATTTCCTGATTAGTTCCCATTGACTAAGGTTGTGTCAAATGGAGTTTTATCAAAGATGATTGACTGTTGAACATGAGGCAAAAGGCCTCTTTCTCAGAAATCACTGCAGAGTGAGTCTCTGTCCCAAAGTCCATTTTCTTTGAGATCCTTCTCTGGGGGAACTCCAATAGCACTTTCTCTCCATTGTTTTCCAGTAAGAGTAGAAGGGGGAGGAAATTTCTCTCCCCACCCCCAGAGCATTGGTGGCTACAAGCACATAGTAGCAAGAACATGTGCTTGCTTGGGAAAGCCTGGACCCCTGGCTACCTTCTTCTGCCTATCTTTTTTCCTCACTGAACATAAGTCATGGACCAACAGTCCTGAGAAAAGATCATATACAACCTTGGAAGCCACCTCTTGAATTCAAAAGTCTCTGAGTGAGGTGTCAGATGACCAGAGAAGGTAATTTCCACTGCAAAACTGCTTCTGAAAGAAAAGTACCACCTCCAGGAAGACTCTGCACCAGAAGAACCAAAGAAAGTCTGAGCCTCAGTAAGGCCGATGAAGAGACCTGGACCTGGTGAACTAACACTGACTAGGACATCTGGATGGGGTGAGTTGATGCTGACCAGGAGACCTGGATCTGATGAGTTGACACTGGTGAGCTGACCCTGACCAGGACATCTGGACCTGGTGAGACACTCTGACCAGGAGATCTGGATCTGGTGAGCTGATTAGCAGATACACTGAGGTAAATAAAATACATCTGTTCCAGGGTGGGTGCAATGAACCAAAGAGAGAAAAGTTGACATCTTGTTAGAGTCAGCCCCCCACTAAAACTGAGCTTGGGTCATTTTGAATCCAATTCCAAAGATCCTTAGTAAAGGAGGAGGGTTTAGACACAGGGTCACATGTAAAATATGGATAAACATAACTCATCCTTCCAAACTCACAGGTTTTCCCCAATTGATAAATGGTCAAAGGATATGAATAGGCAATTTTCAGAGGAAGAAATTAAAGATATCTATAATCATAAAAAATGCTCTAAATCACTTTTGATTAGAGAGATGCGAATCAAAACAACTCTGAGGTACCACATCACACCTATAAAACTGGCAAACATGACAGAATAGGAAAATGACAAATGTTGGAGAGGAGGTGGGAGAGTTGGAACACTAATTCATTGTTGGTGGAGCTGTAAGCTCATTCAGCCATTCTGGAGAGCAGTTTGGAACTATGCCCAAAGGGCTGCAAAAATGTGCATACCCTTTGACCCAGCAATATCGCTACTAGGAATGTAACCCCAAGAGATCATAAAAATGGGAAAGGGTCCCACATGTACAAAACTATTTATAGGAGCACTCTTTGTAGTGGCCAAAAACTGGAAATCAAGGAGACGCCCATCAATTGGGGAATGGCTGAATAAGTTGTGGTATATGAATGTAATGGAGTACTATTGCGCCATAAGAAATGATGAACAAGAAGACTTCAGAGAGGCCTGGAAGGACTTATATGACCTGATGCTGAGTGAAAGGAGCAGAACCAGGAGAACTTTGTGCACAGCAACGACTACAGTGTGCGAGATTTTTTTCTGGTAGACTTGGAACTTCGTAATAATGCAAGAACTTAAAAAAAAAATAATTCCCAATGGTTTTCTAAGATAAAATGCCTTCCACACTCAGAGAAAGAACTATGGAATTCATCTGCAGAATGTAGCAGATCGTGTTTGTATATGTGTGTGTGTATTATGTTTTGATTTGTTATATGATTTCTTCCATTTATTCGTCTACACAGCATGACTACAGTGAAAACGTATTCAGTAGAAAAGTATATGTAGATCCTATATAGAATTGTATGGTGTCTAGGGGAGGGAGGGGGGTGGTGGGGGGTAGGTGGGAGGGTAAAAACCTAAGTTTTTGGGTAGTGATTGTAGAACATTAAAAAAATTAATTAATTAATTAATTAAAATAAAAAAATAAACAAACTCACAGGTTTGTTGTTAGGAAATAGTTTTGTAAACCTGCAAGAGCTATAAAAATTGCAAGATATCATATTTGTTATGTTTATTCTATGAATGGGTTCCTCCCTCTCCCTCCCAGTGAATTCAGAACCTAGCATGTAAGTGCTATAAACTTTCTCACTTCCTCTTATCTAAGAGGAGATAACCTCCCCTTGGTGCTGAAAGTGTAAAAATGTTTTGAAAAATAGACCTCAGTACAATTTACTGCAGATGCCCTTCAAGCCTCTTCCAGTGGAATCATTTATCAAATGTGCAAAAAAAAAGTGTCAGGGAGTGAGGGCTCCTGAGCCTGAGCCTAAATTGCATTTTATATATGAATTAATGAACAGCATGATAAATCAGGAAAAGACTGCCACTTGGCTTGGATTGCTCATCTGGGGCAAGTCCTTTTCCTGGGCAATCCTTCCAAGGCGGGTGGGGAGAGCCTGCAAAGGAAGAGGGGGTACATTTCAGGAGAAATTAACCAAGTCTCCAGGTATGCTTGCCCAGTCAGGGTAGGGAGGGGTTTCCAAAGCATCCACAGTCTCCTATAATGTGGAGACAATGCAAGGCCCTCCACCTCTCCACCTCATTTCCTGCTCTAACAACTGAGGACCTCAAAATTCAAAAAAGATAAAATGAACTCAACATAGAGAAAAGAATAGAGAGAGTAGTGAGAGTAAAAAGTTGAAAACCAGATTCTAGCATGTAGAGCTAATAATAATTGCTAGCATTTGTGTGGTGTTTTAATACTTAGAAAGCACTGTACATCTTCTCATTTGATCCTCACAACAAACCCAGGGAGGTAGGTGTCATTATTATACATATTTTATGGATGGGGAAATTGAGGCTGAAAACAGAGAATTTGCTCCTAGTCACACAGCTAAATAAGTCTGAAGTGAGATTTTAATCCAATTCCAACATTCTTACCCACTGCACCACCTAACTGCAATCTAGCATAGTGGGAGGTGGCAGGGGGAAAGGAATGATGCATTGAGATACATGAGGAATTTTGGGTAAGTTTCCTACCTCTAACAGTATCTCAGCTATGGTGACTATGAGCTGTCCCCCATATGTAGAATATACGCCTTCCTCTCCTGCCTCTTAGAACACCTAGCTAAAAAGGGAAAGGGCCTATTTGTAGCAAAATATTTATAGCAGCTCTTTTTGTGGTGATATAGAATTGGAAATGGAGGGGATACCCATTAATTGGAGAATGGCTGAACAAGTTGTGGTATATGATTGTAATGGAGTACTACTGTGCTATAAGAAATGATGAGCAGAATGGTTTTAGAAAAACCTGCAAAGTTCTATACAAACTGATGCAAAGTGAAATTAGAAGAATAAGGAGAACATTGTACAAACTAACCGCAATACTATACAATGATCAACTGCAAAAGACTTCGATCAAGACAACGATCCAAGACAATTCCAAAGAACTCTTGATGAAAAAATGCTGTTGACCTCTAGAGACAACTGATGAACTCTGAGTACAGACTGAAGCATAATTTTTTGACTTTATTTTTCTTGCTTCTCAGTGTTTTTTTCTTTTGCAACATGGCTAATACAGAAATATGTTTTGTATGACATCACATGTATAACTGATATCTTATTTGCCTTCTCAGTGGGTGGGGGAAGAGCAAGAGGGAGGGAGAGAACTTGAAACTCAATTTTTTTTTTAAATAATGTGAAAATTTTTGATGTAACTGGGAAATATTTAACAAAATATTTTTTTTTAATTTTTAAAAAGAACACCTAGTGCCCTTTCAAACACATTTTAAATAGTTCTTACATAAGGCCTTCCCTGATCTCACAGCTCTACTGACTATACTCCAAAATTATCATAAATATATATACATACACATACACACATATGTATGTATATGTACATTTGGTATATAGAGGGTATTCAAAAAGTCTTAGGATAACCTTAAGCTTTAATAGCTATTAAATTATAATATATTATATTAATAGTATATCATATTATTAACAATATGTTATAGCTTTTAAAGGTTAGACTGCGCTAAGACTTTTGGTACACCCCATATTTACATGTACACATTTTGATTCCCCTGACAGAATTTAAGATTCTTGATGGAAGCAACTATGTCATCTTTATCTTTGTATGAACAGCACCAGGTACCTAGTAGGCACTTAATAAGTGCTTTCTGATTTATTGCAATGAGAGGGTCTACAACTAACACAGTCATCCTTAAGGTGTTGCAAAAGGAACGTCCTTTGTAAGACTACTTGCTCCCACTTTCCAGTGAGAGAAGAGATGCCTAGATAAAGCCTTTAAGGTGCTTCCCAGCTCTAACATTCTTTGATTCCATGACAACAGGCTAATGTGATAAATGAATCCATGTTATCGTGTTAACTAGCCTATGCTCTATCATTAATACCTTTGGTTTAGGGCATCGTCTCTGGAAGAACTCTGCTCAAATATAAATGTTTTGCAAGGATGATAATATCTCAACCCAAAGGAGTGACTAACATAAGAATTTCAAGCATCAGGGCAACCTAATGAGAAAGATATCGAACCAGATGGCTTTTAGGGACCCTGAATCACACTCTAGGCCTTGTCTGCCTACCTACTGAGGTAGCTATCTTAACAAGGAATACAGTCAAATTGACAGGCAAGGAGGGGAAAAAACTCACAAGCTAGCTCTTTTGCCTAGACCTGTCTCTGCCTTCTGAAACCCCTTCCCCCAAAGCATTAAAGTGGGATCTGGCTCAGGTACAAAGCTTCTGACTGCCTATCTGTCTGTCTGTGACTAGGTTCAGATACCTTTCCAACAGCAATGGGGGAAAGAGGGAGACTCTCTAGTCTCCTCGAAGCATTGTTTACCTTCTACTTTACACTAACCAAACCCTTTCCAATTCAGATCAATATTTCTTAGATACCTACTAGGTGTGCGTTCGTCCTTCGTTGCCAAAGAAGACCATGCCATCAGAGAAATGATGACATGACCTGCACCTGACTTTGTTTTGAGTGAGGGAGCACTGTGCAGGTCACCAGGCTCACTTCTCCTCCAGAGCCATCTGAATCCTGTGACCAGATATTCATCAGGATGACTGGAGATGACCCAGGATGAGGCAGTTGGGGTTAAGTGACTTGCCCAAGGTCACACAGCTAGTGAGTGTCAAGTGTCTGAGGTGAGATTTGAACTCAGGTCCTCCTGACTCCTGCACCACCTAGCTGCCCCTACCTACTAGGTGAAGATTCAATTAATGAGGAAGAAAGTAAGACAGATCCCATGGGTTTATGGAGCTCACACATTACCTCTAGCATAAAAGATGGTCCTCTGAGAAAGACCACAAACAACTGAAGAAACGGAAGGTGCCACAGAAGAATGGAAATGATACTGACTTGTACATGGGTTCAAATTCTGGCTTTTCCACTGCCATATGAGTGACCCTGGGCAACTTATTGCCCTCCTCTGGACCTCATTGCTCCCTTTCCTAATGTGGCTATACCTAGAGGAGCAATGTGATGTAGATTGTGAGAGGTTCCAAACTCCAGCCTGAGAGTTCTCCTGTGAGGGGTTTGCTTCTCTAGCAATTCAAGTCTAAGTATTACAGAAGTCAGTCTTCTATAAAACAAGAGGAACTCCCTTAGTTAGCACCATTCTCATGACGAGAAAAAAATCAAGCACATGGCCCCCAAGCTGGAAATGCAGGAAGGAACTAATGTCACAGTTTGGAAGACTTAGCAATCTAATATTATCATGACCTCTTCAGATGGCATGAGTCTGAGTGAATGGAATGGAACAGCCTCTTTCGCAACCCCATATGAGTTTTGCTTCACAGAGTAGAACCATAAAACTGAATGGTTCCATGCATGAGTGTCTGGAATGAAGGTAGGACTCATTGGAGGGTTAGGAGGTTGTCTTTTAAAAGAAGAACAAACTCAGGGTGACATTATGAGTCTGGGGGACCTTAGGACCCTAGGGACAATGGGAATTAAGAGGAAAGAAAGTTTTCCTTTGATTGTTTTGGGCTATTATGAATCAATTATGTGTATTCTACATTTGTGAATGAAGCTCCTAGAATCCATTTTGATTTCTACATTTTTTCCACAGGAAGAAAAAATAAGGCTGCCCTTTACCTAGCATATGCCTTTCTTACCCTGAGTGCTTATACAGGATTTGAGAACCTTTGCCCACATCTGCAGAGATACCCAGACATATATTCAAGGATTTTCCTGCTGTAAACTTAGGTGGGGACATAACAAGCTAATAATGAAGTGATTTGGGGAGATCAAGACCCAAACTTGAACTCTATCCACAAAACCCCAGAGTCTGGGTCATCAGGTCACAGGTTACCCATGTATGTGGTAACCTGATCTCTTAATCTTTCAGAAATGGGAAGGAAAGAGAGCCCAGAGAATCTAGGCTATTTAATACCTCTTCATAATTAACTCCCAAACATGGTTGCTAGCTTGAATTCTCCAGGCATCTCCAAGATCACAGTGGTTTCAGTTTTCCTTCTCTGAGGGAAGAGAGGGCATTCATTGAAGTCTCAGTGGCAGAACACAGTGTGATGTTGTGATAGGGAAGCCTGCAGGACCATGACTCTTAATTGGCTATTAGAATCACTGCAGTGGAAGTGTTCTGTTATCTCCAACTCTCGCAGTGTGTCACACACACACACAGACACACACCAGCAGTTTGTTGTTTTGCTTTCTTTCTTTTTTTTTAAGTAAGTCTGCTGTTTCTGCTGCTCTCTATTTGACCTTTCTTAAGAATTCATTGTCAGATCTCTCAGGCAAAAATGGAACTGATCAGCAGAGCAGAGGAACCTGGATAAGACAAGCCATGTGGTACTCACATATGAGGCAGCCTCCTGGTTTCATCTTTATAGCACCTATGCAGTGATAGGTGCTGGGGGCAAAGGAGGAAGAAGAAATAGTTGCATCATTTAAGGGGAGGAGGAGGTAAACATTCTAGTCATTTAAATGAAGGAGGAAGACAGAAAAGAGATCTGCCTGGAATACCAAACAGAGCAGCTCAGCTCAGCTTCCCCACTCCTGTTATGAGAATGAGAATTACAGAATTTTGGTGCCAGAAAAGAACATAAGAAATGATCTAATTCAACCTCATCCTTCATGCAGGAATCTCCTCAACAGCACCTCCATTTGAACACCTCCAATTCTGGACAGTTTGCCATCCATTTTTTGGACAGCTCAATGACTCATGCTCCCACCTAAGGTTGTCCCTGGGAATGTCATTTCTCTCTCCACCACCACCACCACCACCAAAGATGAATTCTGGGGTCATCAGAATTAGGTTCATGTCTATAGAGACCAAGCAAGCACCCACGCTAACAAAACATTAGGTATGAGACAAGTTTTATTTAATCCACCAACAACAAACAGAAACGACTCATGCCTGAACCCCAAAATGGTAAGATAACTCTCTGTTCCTCTCTAGTGTGCCTGCACCTTCCCCAAGGACCTGTTTAACCCTTCAGACTGATGGCACTACAATGGCTGGGAACCCTGACAAATGGAGAAAAAAAATTTAGGGTTTCTAGGCAGTTCAACTCCTACCTTGGTGAGCTCCATCTTCTCCAGAATAATGGATGAGCTTAAATGTCTATTATGTGCTAGGCTCTGGGTTAAGTGCTTCAGATACAAATACAAGAAAGTAAGACAGTCCCTGCCTTCAAGGAATTTACATAGGGGAAAACCAAACATTATGGGGAAAACCAGAGTTGGAAAGAAGGGGAGGTGCAGTGATGATACAGTGATATGGTTTAGAGAGGGCAGAGAAGTAGTCTGGTGGACTGAGATGAGGGAAGGTGAAAACTCAGCCTTCAGAGCCCAGGGTTCCCCAGGCAGGAGCCTGAGCTCTAGTGGGAGGGCCAGAGTACAGGTGGCATGGTTTGAGGTGGTCAGAATATCACTCTGGTCCTCTGGATTTATAGTATTACCCTGGGTAAGTAAGCACTGAACCAGGTGAAACTAATTTGAGTAATCTAGTCTTAGCTCACTTAGGGCAAACTCCAATTCAACTACATGGAAGCAGGTGCTTTGAAACAATAGTTCCACCTTATTATCCCCATAGGAGATTTAATGGCAAGAGAAAAGGAACAATTAAGCTTTACTCAGGTCCCTGATCCAATTCAGGGGAAGAGAACACGCCTTTATTAAGTACTTACTACGTGCCCAGCACAATCATAAGTGATTTATAAATATAATTTCATTTGATCCTCTCAACAACCCTAGGAGGCAGGAGCTATTATTAGCCCCATTTTAAAGATGAGAAAGCTAAGAGAGTCTGGGAAACCTGTGATGGGTCACACAGCTAGTGAATATTGGAGGCAGAATTTGAGCTTGGGACTTCCCAACCCCCAGATCCAGCTCTCTATCCACTGCAACCCTCCACACATCTGTCTCTGAACAGGAGGCTGAAAATCAGGGATATGACTCAAATTCTAAATGCAGCTCTGCCACTTATTTGCTGGGTAATCTCAAATAAGTCCTTTCACCTTCCCTGGGCCTCAGTTTCCCCACCAGTATGATGAGGGGTTTGGATGGTTCTAGAGGACTTACAATAAAACATACTATCCACATCCAGATAGAGAGGATTTATTTTTTGGTGGGTATGGCTAATGAAAGAATTTATTTTGTTCCTGTTTTCATATGTGTTATGGTTTTATTTTTCCTGATTTCTCACTGATTGGGGAAAGGGCAAATAGGAAGGGATGTAAAAATAAAATAAAATGATTTTTTAATGAGGGAGATTACATAATGTCTAAGATCCCTTCTACCTCTCATATCCTGCGATCCTGATTTTTAAAAGTGATAAATTTAGATTTTTCACTTTTTTTTCCTCCCTTCAAAACACTTGAGCCCTCCCATGAAACTCCAGATTGGCTATCCTTTACCCTCATCCCACATCCAGGTTCTCTTGTCTAGATTTAAAATGACCCACTCAGAGTGACTCCTTAGAAATTTTCTGTAGCCCCTAGAAGAAGTATCAGGAAGGGGAAGAAGAGGGATCCAGTGTCTCCTCTCCACAGACTGTGACAGATGAATGGGTTGACTTCCCCAAAACAGTACCACTTCTTTCATAAAGAAAGGGCTTAGCCATGTGTACTTTCCAAAGGCCATTGCTGTCTATACAGAATCAGATGTTTCCTCAAACTGGATTTAAATGTCTTGAGAATAGGATCTGGTTTTCCTATGTTTTTGAATATCCAATGCCTAGTAACAAGCAGTGCCTTGTATACTATAGGCACTTAATAAACTGTCAATCAGCATTTATGAAGTGCCTACAATGTTCCAGGAACCTCTTATTGGGTTAAATGGAATTGGATCAAGTACAGAGAATGAAAGAAGGTGGAAGGTCTCCAGGACGAGACCAAAGCAAAATGGTGAAGGATATTTTGAAGTTGGCCTTCCTTCCTCCCCTTTGACCCAGGGCTCTCCATTCTATCTCCACCACTTGATTCCTGTAGCAAAATGAATTTATCTGATGCTTTCCTCTATCAGTAGTCTATCAAGGATTTGTGAGTATTTGTATTTTAAAAGAAAGACCGGCAGGGAAAGGAATTAATTTCTAATGGTTGAGTTTCAGGCATCTTAGAAAGTTATTAAGGAAGATATTTGGAGCAAGGGGACTGGCATCCACATGCCCCTTAAGTCAGGTAAAAGATCCAGGACCCTGAGAGCAAGTTAGTCACATACCCATCACACACACACACACACACACACACACACACACACACACACACACACACACACACACACAGATTTCCCTATAAATTCACATGGAGCTACTGCCAATAGGTTTGATGGTCCAGTGCAGACAGCCATACCAAACCAATCCCACAAGGTAGTTGTTAACTGAGAAGGCTTTGACAAAATGCAAGTAATGAATCAACCTGTGCCAAGGCTGGCCTTGGGCCTGTCAATGAACCTGCACCTTCTCTTAGTGTCAACTCCCTCTCCCCACCCTCACATTGCAATCATCACCACCTCCTCAGGTTGATTGTGTCTGAGGATTATGTACAGCTGTATATTATTACCTCCTACTGTCAATTCCCCTGGAGTTTAAAAGTCAAGGGCATCCTTGAGACATTTCCCTATCCCAATAGTCATTCCTCTCAGATACTTCTAACCACCAAGCTACAGGACTCTCCTGTAGAAGGATTAGAAAGGAAGGCAGCTGCACTGATGGAGAAATCGAACTAGTCATAGAATCATAAAGCTAGAAAGACCCTTAGTCACCATCTAATCCAAACCATTCATATAGATTTTTTTTATTAAAAAACTAGGGGTAAAGTAATTTGTCCAAAGTCAGTTGGCACAATATCAGCAGGGCCAAAATAGAAACGTAGGCCATTGCTCCTTCCATTGCATTAGTGGTGTCCAACTCAAATAGAAAAGAGACCACTCATCAATTTATAAGAATCCCTAGAGTCACATATTGACTTGATTTTGAAACATAATGTTGTCTATATTTTATTGTATTTTTATTGATTTTGTTAAATGTTTCCCAATTACATGTTAATCTGGTTCAGCCCACAGCAGGCAGGAGATAGACCCATAACACGCCACTCTACCATTTCTTCTTGCTTTTAGGGATACCAAACTCCATGGTCAAGCTCAAGACCTACTTTCCTTGACCATGCTAACCTCACTTTTTGAAACTCACTTTGAAAAGAGTTTATGAATCACTTAGAAAACAATACGACAGTATATAGTTAAGTGCTCAGTTATGTAGTCCAGAAAATGTATGTTAGTTTTGTCTTCCCCAATTATACCGTGAGATCCTTAAGTCAACAATGCCATCTTCTACTTTTTCCATGATCCAAAATACCTGGCATAGAGGAGCAAAGCAGAAGTCAATGAAGACTCATTTGGAGTATGTGATTTTTCCTAGAGGACCTTTGTTCCTCAAAATATTCCTCTCTAGCTCATATTAAAGTGGGTTTTAATTCTCTGAGTACATACTTGCTGACTAGAAGAGTGGGCCTGAGAACAGGGACTCCTACCAGCCCAAGGTTAAACATCAACCACAGAAGGTCTACATGCAGGTCATTGAGTGGGATGTCCTGGAAAGTGACCTCATCACAACAGCCTCTGCTGGAGAAATTCAGCTGGTCCAGAAATAGCCTGCACATGCAAAATACATTCAGGAAACAGATGTACTAGATTAGAGTAGAGATAGAGGATTCAAATAGGGGAAAAGCCGAAACAGAGATGTGTACAGCCTTGAATGCCATCCTAAGGAATTCACCACAAAGAATTTTGAAATAAGAAGTAATGCATTCAAGTCAATATAATTTGAGGATCATTTGCTAAGCACTTTGTGTGCACTATGGTGGGATGGGGGAGATACCAAAACCAAATGCAGAATAGCCTCTGCCCTTACATTCTACATCTAAAAATATGCATATAAATGAAAACTGAAGGAGCAAGAGGTAGAGAAAGAGGAGGAAGATGAGGAGTAGAAAAGAAAGGATTGGGAGGAGGAGAAAGGAGAAAGTAATAAGGGGATCAAGAAAGGCAATGGGGTGGCACAATGGTTAGAGGGCTCACTTGAAGTTAGGAAGACTTGAATTTGAATTCTGCTTCAGACACTTAATAAGCTGTGTGACTTAACCTCTCAGTCTCAGTTTCCTTATTTGTAAAATGGGGAATAACTCTACCTACCTGACAGGGTTGTGGTGAAGACACAGTGACATAACATAGGTAAAGTTCTCTACACATTAACTATAATTTTTATTCCTGAAGGAGATGGTCCAGGAGCTTGAAGGGAGTAAGGGATTCTGAGAAGTCAAAGGAAGGCAAGGACTGTGTCCCAGGCAGGTGAGAATCACTATGCCTGATCCACAGAGGCAGGAGCAAGGCTACCAGGTTAGGGAAAATACAAGCAGGCTAGTTTGGACAGAACAAAGAGGGAGATGAGGAGGAGCAATGGGAAATGAGCCTGGAAAGGTAGGCTGGAACCAGACCAGCAAAGGCTTTAAATGAGAAGTTGAGTTTACCTTTCAACCTTCTCAATGGCTTCTCATTTCACCCTTTCAAAGAGAAGCAATGACATCACCGGGGCCATCTTTTGGATCCTAGACGCAATAGAAATGACTAAAAATTGAAAGCATTTTTTTTCAGTTCCAAATTCTCACATCTCTCCACCCATTGAACAAGGTAGAAATACCCTCTATAGAGATGAAGTCATGCAAAACATATTTAGGAAAAGTATTTTGGCAGCTGTATGGAAAATTAATTGGGAAAGGAAGAGATCTGAAACTGAGAGATCAACGAGGAAGCTATTGTAGTGGTCTAATGAAAATAAAGACCCACTTCCTTATGAGTGGGAAGAGAGGAGAGATATGGAAAATGTGATGGAAAAAAAGATTTGGCAACTAATTTAATATGGGAACAGAGGAAAGAGCAGAGATGACTGAGGCTTTGAACTTCACTGCCTTGATGTCTGTGGTACCCTAAACAGAAAGAGAGAAGAAATAGGGATCAAAGCAAAAACAATGGTTTAAGATTATTCTGACCACAATAAAGATAATGGGTTGGTGAGTAAAGTGCCTAGTTAGCACCAAGGTATGTCAGAGAATTATAGAGCTGTAAAAGACTTTGGATCATCTAGTCTAATTTTCATTTTTTAGTTGGGAAATCTGAACTTGGAAGTAAAGTAGTAACCACCATCTTACAGATGGTGAGTGGTAGAGCTAGGACTGAGACTTGGATCCTCTGACTACAAATCTCATTCTCAACACTTCACCATGTTGCTTCCCATAGTGATAAGGCATGAACTAGGGCCACATTAAGGAAGGAAGAAATGTATGAGATTTTTGTGATGGAAGAATCAACAGGACTTAGTGACTATTCCCTCTTTCTGGTCACCATCTACACACATACACACATCCAATCAAAGATACTAAGATTTGGAGCCTGGGTGACTGGCAGAACGGCAGCACCATTGCCAGAAATGAAGACAACGGGAGGTGAACTTGGCTCAGGGAATCCTATAATGAATTCAATTGTAGTCTCAATGAAGAAGTCCAGGTGGAGCTGTCCAAAAGGCAGCTGGAAATGCAAAATAATAGGTTGGGAAGAGAAGGTGAGAATGAGAGATACAGCTGATCTAAGTGTATAGAGATAAGAAGTAAAGCTATAGGCATAAAGACAATCTCTATGGTGTGTGGGGGGAGGGGGGTATATTATAGGAGAGATAGTCAGGCTTTCCCACTGCCCTCAAAATCATCATCTAGGCAGTCATTTACTTTGACCCTGCATAAAGCTGACCTTGGGAGTGGACTCTTTCTCCGCTAGTGCAGGAATGATGAAATCTCTTCATCTCCCCTCACTACTTCCCAATAAGGTAGAACTTAAGTCAGTCTTAATTACCAAACAAAAAATAATCAGATGATCCTCTCACTGTATGTCTTTATTTATACTGTCATCTGCTCCAGCATTTTAATATCCAACTTTCAGTTAGAAGACAGATGCCTGGTTCTTAACACCCTGTTTTAATGGCTTAATACCCTAGGTACTGGAAGGGGGAGGGGAGCTGCAAGAAAGAAGGGGGAGGGAAGAAAGAGCCACATTGAACACAACTTTTGAGCAAATGGGTTTGAATATTCATTAAACAACATTTAATTTAAACACCAAAACTCTGAAAGCAGCAACATATGGCATGTTTTATTTTACATAAACTGAATAGGAGGTTGGGCCATTAGCTTCTCTAGACATAATGTTCATTACAAATGAAGTATGCTCTCCTTTAGGGACAGCCCACTGTCATCCCTGGTCCCTGCCGCCTGGCTGGTCTGTCCCCACAGGCTGGGCCATACTTCAAACCAAAAGTACTTTGGACCACATTCTCAGAAATGTAAACTGAATTCCCATCAATCACTGAGGGACAGGGAGAAGTGAATTAAGTCTTTATTAAAGGATAGACAAGGACACTGGAGCTCTTCTGTTGATGTTTGATTGGAGCAATTGGGATGGAATTCTATTTTCCTCTGTGTGTTTTCTCCTTTTTCACTTGGGTGCTTCCTAAGCACATAGGATACATATAGGACTTTATACTCCTCTGCTGGCTTGGTGGCTGCCTTGCAAAAACTGTGCCAGGCTTGACTGGCACTCCCTCAGCCTGCTAAGGGATTCCAGTGTGTGCCCAGGTTTGCACATCATTCCATGTATGGGTAACTATCCTGCAGAAGGATATAGGTATGTACGTATAGCTGTGTACATAGTCATAACTAGCCAGTGGTGAATGGGGTTTTGCCCTAGGGCACAGATATTAATCAACCAAAAAGTATTTATTGAGCACTTACTATGTGCTAGGCACTTTGTGAAATAATTGGGGGATGGGGGACAGGGTATGCTTCCTTCCCAGGGCTCACATCCAGGCCTCCTCCCTATAAAGAATGCTGACCCTACCTCACAAAGACAGAGTTCTCTCTAGCTATGCAATTACATTCAGGATGGGATGGTCTTTTTTATACCATGCTGCTGCCCCATACTACAAATGAATTATCTCCAGTTGCAGTTTATATTAGTTCAAGCACTGACTGCGTGTTTGAGGATGAAGGTATGTAGGTATGTTTTGAGGGTCAATGTAGCTCTGAATCAGGAGCAAAAAAAGTGCATATATACTACATTTCTGGAAAGAGTAGTCAAGCTTCATTCCCTGTACTTCTTCACCAACCATTCTCACCTCAATCTTTTGCATTCTTGCTTCTTTTCTTATCACTACTAAAATTACTCCCTCTAAGGTCACCAATGACTTTTTTTATAGACAAATGTAATGACCCCCTTTTCTCACTCCTCATTCTTCTTGGTCTCTCAGACCTATTTGACTGTTGCTCATGCCTTCCTTCAGGATACTCTCCTGGCTTCTGGGACCCCTGTTCCCTCTTGTTTCTCTTCCTACCAGAGTAGGAAAGAATCTGACCACTCCTGAAACACCTTCCCAGTTTCATCTTTCTCCTCTTACCCACTAAGTGTGTGTCCCCTAAAACTTTGGACTTTGGTCCTTTGCTTACCCCTTCTACACTCTGCTTAGAAATCTCATCCTTTTCCATGATTTCTATCATCATCTCTATGATCTTGAGACTTCCTAATCTTTCCTCTGTGCTTAATTCCCCTGGAGGGTAACTCATCCCACGAATGTCTCACAAGCACCATAAACTCAACATTTCCAAAAGTGCACTCATTATCCACCTCTCCCCATTCCAGCTAAATCTGATCCTCCGCCCAACTTCTCTCTTTTTGTTGGGTTATCATGTTCCCAGTCATGAAGGCTCAAAATATCAGTGATCTTTTTCTCTTCCATCCATCTCACCTTGCAAATGCAATTACATAGCATGCTCCATCAATTCTAGCTCCCTAGCATCTCTGGATACCATCCCCTTCTCTCCACAAATATCATCATCATCCTAACTCAGCCTCTTATCACATTCTTGCCTGGGTTGTCACATCTTGTATTAATTTGGCTCTCTCCTCTCTAATCCACACTTCACACAGCTGCCCCAAAAAAATCTTTCTAAGATAAAAAACTGAGCATATCACTCTTCTGCTTTAAAAAAGAAAGAAAAGAAAAAACTTTTAGTAGTTCCCTATTGTCTATAGAATAAAATATAAATTCCTTTGACTAGCATTTAAGGTCCTCCACAAGTCAATGCCAATCATAATTTCCAACTTTATTTCACACTACTTCTCACATTATACGTTCAGCAAAACTAGACTACTTTCCTATTTCCAGGCTCATCTTGGAATCTTCCATTTCCCTATATTCTTACTGGTTTGTAATCTACACCTTCTTCAGCTCTATCTGTTGAAAGCCTTCTCTTTCTTCAAAGTCCGACGCAAGATTCACTTCCACCATTTACTTCCACTGGGGGAAAAAATGATAATGCAGCTACTATGTGAAGAATATTATGCAAAACATTGCAAAAGATACATAGTTTTGATAAGTGACAGTCACTGTCTACAGGGAGTTTACACACACTCTCTGCTGCAGGGATGAGACAACACAAATAATTATCATTCTTAATACTGTGCAACCAAGAGTGCAGTTTTGCTTTGCTTATAGCATCTTGCTCCCAGCTAATGCCCTGTGTCACAGGTCAACTCTACACACAGAGCTTCTCAAGGTGAATAATGAATGCAGTACAGCAGGGAATGAATGGGAGACCTTTGGAATATTGAGAAGGGAGCCACAGGGACTACAGTCTCCACAGGGAGGAATTTTGTGATAGGGAAAGAGTTAAAGAACCTGGGGTGGTCAGAATGTGGGTTTGTTTAAGGAGAAGACAGAAAAATGACAAGCCATTTGAGGAATCTCTTCCCACACTAAAACTGCCCTGGAAGCTTGATCCACTGAATAGTACAAGAAGAGTGAGCAAGAATCAAACAGCAAATAGAGTCTCTATGACCCAGCCAGTAAGGCAGCTGGTTGAGGAAGCAGCCAGAGGGCAAAATCATATGCTCTTGCTTAGCCACAAAGGAGAAGAGGAGAAGGAGAAAGAGAGGAAGAGGGAGAAGGAGAAAGAGAGGAAGGAGGAAGAGGACAGGGAGAAGGAGAAAGAGAGGGAGAGGGAAAGGAGGAGAGAAGGAGGATAGGGGTAGGTTGAGATGTCTTCTCTTATCTCTTCATTTGAGTCCTGCTTTACCTTTTCAATTTTGTTAATTCACTTTTGTTTGGGGGGGGGGCGCCGTTTGGTGTGTAGTTGTTTTTTCCATATGCATTGTCATATGTACTGAATATATTGTTTTCTTGATTCTGCTTACTTCACTATGCATCAGTTCACCTAGATCTTTTCATGCTTCTCTGTATTTATCCCATACATCATTTCACACAGTACAGTAATATTCCATTACTTTCATACACCACAATTTATTTTAGCCATTCCCAAATCAATGGGCATCTACTTTATTTCCTATTCCTAGATATCACAAGTGATTTTGGAGTATATGGGTACTATTTTCTTATCAATGGCTTCCTTGGGGTATGAGCTCAGTGGAGTCTCTGGTTCAAAGGGTATGGGCATTTTAGTCACTTTATTTGCCTAATTTCAAATTGCTTTCCAAAATGGTTGTACTATTTCACAGCTCCACTAACAATGTATTAGTGTACCTATCTTTCCATAATCCCTCAAACGTTAACTGTTAACTGACATGTTTTGTCATTTTTGCCAATTTGCAGAGGATGAAGTAAAACTTCAGGGCTATTTTAATTTGCATTTCTCTTATTATTTGTGATTTGGAACATTTTTTTTGTGGTTCTGAGTACCTAGCAGTTCTTTTGTAAACTGTTCATATCTCTTGACACATGTATTGAGGAAAGCCTCTCTCTCTCTCTCTCTCTCTCTCTCTCTCTCTTTCACACACACACACACACACACACACACACACACACACACTTGTTTGTTTATTGTTTATATATCTTGAATACCAAGTTCTTATCGGAAAATTTGATATTTTTTCTTGTTTGACTTCCATCCTTGTTTTAAATGCATTGATGTTGTCTCTGCAGAAGGTTTTAAATTTCAAATTATCTCTTCTGCTGTGAACACAGTATTATATTCCTTTGGTTACTTTTCTTTAGTCTTTTTTTTAAAGTGGCCCTATTACTACTGGTTCTTTTCCACTCACACTTTATCATCTCTTTTAATTTATCATCTCTTTTTAATTTAATCATCTCCCCTTCTCTTCTTCAGTTAGTCCTGTTCCTTAGGGTTTTTTATTTCATATTTTGTGCCCCTTTCCAAAAATGATTTCTCTCCCCCTCTTTATTACCCATCTTCTCTCTCTGTTTACTCTACCTCATCATTCTCTGATTCATGATCCCTGTAATTTTGTGGTATCTCTCTTTTCTTTGTATTCTTCATGCAATCAAAGCTTCCAAGTGGTTCATTGACTCTCAGTGCTTTCTGCCACTGCCTTGTAGGGCTTGCCCCCACGGATCTCCCTTTTCCACTGTGCTTCATTTATGGAACAATGACAGTTATTGCAGGTGTCAGAAAGGATACTGCCCCACGGTAAGGTCCCTTCTCTACCTTTGATTATGTAGCACATCACTGATATATACCATCTCTTGTTGACCTTTTTCCCACTTCTCCAGGTGCCAGTTGCCACAGAGATTTCAACTCCCCTTCCCCAGGACAAGTAGGTTTTTTCAAGCACCAGATTCCCCCAGACTTCATCCAATGCAAGTCCCTCATCTGCCTTCACTGACCATCTCTCTTCACTCATTGGCATTCATCAATGGAACCTCCTCTTACCTCCCAAATAAAACCTCCTTCCTTTTCTCCTCTTTTCACTCTTTCTCCCTTGCCTCTTTACCCACTCCTCAGTAGATTCTTCTCTTTCTGAGTCAACAGAAGTCAACCTACCCTAATTACTAGCCTTTGATTTGATCCCAGTGCATCACTCACTCTTCTCTTTCCCCCTGCTCCCTTTTGCACCATTATGTACCCTCTCACATTGTAATGTAGTCCGAAAAAAGAAGACTCCACCTGTAGGCAGTGTCACCAGATTCTGTCCATAATGCCCCTTCCTACTTCTTCATTGTTACCTCCACCAGATTTTCATCATCACCTTCATCTCTTTGTGCACATTTAGAAGAAGTCTCCTATTGGCACTCTGTTGCTGTTGCTGTCCTTGTCTACTGCATTGATGCACTCCTCCTGCTTTTCTGTTGTTTGGAGTAGCAAATAATCTCTCCCATTCTGGTTTTTTTCCTTAAGATGTTTCAAACTCTTCTTTATCATTGAACATCTATCTTTGTGCTATACAATTAAGCTCACATTTGCAGAATGGATCACCCTGGGCTCCATCCTGAGTTCCAATATATCATTCCATTCCCACCTCCTTTTTCTAGTGGATGCAGAATATGGTTATGTTATTCTAATGTCTTTTCCTTTGTATTTGAATGTCTTTCTCCTTCCAATGGCTTACAACACTTGAATTGAATTGAAATGTTAAATGTAGGGCAAAGCCAAGATGGCAGAGTAGAAGGACAGACCTGCTGTAGCTCCCCTCCCCCCATAGCCCATAAAATACCTTAAAAAATGACTCTAAACAAATTCTAGAGTAGCCAGTCACAAAATGACAGAGTGAATGACTGGAGTGAAAGACGCCAGCCCAAGGTAGCCTAGAAGGCCTACCGGAAAAGTCTATCGCACTGGGCTCAGGGCAGAGTGCAGCCCAGTCTTGGTCACCTGTGGCAGGGACAGGTATGGAGCAGGCTTCAGGGTGTGGAATCACAGGCAGCAGCTCTGGTTCCCAGATTTCTCAACCCACCCATGCCAAAGACAGCTTCAAAAATCAGTGAGGAAGCTCTTTCACCTGCATGAGAAGAAAGCAGGGTCTGGCCCTAACCTTGGCCCCAGGGCAGCAGCAGTCACTACAGCAGCATACCCTTTTGGAGCCCTCAGCCTTAAGACCCTGGGGGAATCACACAGCTGATCTGGGTCACAGATCAGCTGTCCTGGGGTGAGGAAGAATACTGGTATGGTAGAGCTGGTGGAGGCTCTAGAGAGGGAACCCTACTCACAGATCCTGGGCAGAAAAGCTTGTGGTTGCTTCCAGACCAGAACACAGGCCAGGAAAGGGGTAAACCCCTCTCCCTTGATTGTGCGGCCTGGAGGAACTGAGAACTTACAGGTCCCAAGAGTATACCCCCCTCTTGACAAAGGACTCAAAAGTCAAATAATAGGCTGGGGAAAATGCCCAAAAAGAGGAAAAAAATAAGACTATAGAAGGTTAGTTTCTTGATGAACAGGTATTTTCTTCCATCCTTTTGGATGAGGATGAACAATGCTTACCATCAGAGGAAGACATAAAAGTCAAGGCTTCTGTATCCAAAACCTCCAAAATAAATATGCAATGGTCTCAGGCCATGAAAGAACTCAAAAAGGATTTTGAAAATCAAGTAAGAGAGGTGGAGGAAAAATTGGGAAGATAAATGAGAGCAATGCAAGAAAATTATGAAAAGCAAGTCAACAGCTTGCTAAAGGAGACCCCAAAAAATGCTGAAGAAAATAACACATTTAAAAATAGACTAACCCAAATGTCAAAAGAGGTTCAGAAAGCCAATGATGAGAAGAATGCTTTAAAAAACAGAATTAGCCAAATGCAAAAGGAGATTCAAAAGCTCACTGAAGAAAATTGCTCTTTAAAAATTAGAACTGAGCAGCTGGAAGTTAATGACTTTATGAGAAACGAAGAAATTACAAAACAAAGACAAAAGAATGAAAAAATAGAAGACAATGTGAAATATCTCATTGGAAAAACAAATGACCTAGAAAATAGATCCAGGAGAGACAATTTAAAAATTATGGGACCACCTGAAAGCCCTGATCAAAGAAAGAGCCTAGACATCATCTTTCATGAAATTATCAAGGAAAACTGCTCTGATATTCTAGAACCAAAGGGCAAAATAAATATTGAAAGAATCCACCAATCACCTCCTGAAAGAGATCCAGAAAGAAAAACTCCTAGGAATATTGTAGCCAAGTTCCAGAGTTCCTAGGTCAAAGAGAAAATACTGCAAGCAGCCAGAAAGAAACAATTTGAGTATTGTAGAAAAACAATCAGGATAACATAAGATCTAGCAGCCTCTACATTAAGGGATTGAAGGGCTTGGAATATGATATTCCAGATGTCAAAGGATCTAGGATTAAAACCAAGAATCAGCTATCCAGTAAAACTGAGTATTATTAAGGGGGAAAAAATAATTATTCAACGAAAAAGAGGACTTCCAAGCATTATTGATGAAAAGACCAGAGCTGAATAGAAAATCTGAGTATCAAACACAAGAATCAAGAGAAGTATGAAAAGGTAAACAGGAAAGAGAAATCACAAAGGGCTTACTAAAGTTGAACTGTTTATATTCCTACATGGAAAGATAATATTTGTAACTCTTGAAACTTTTTCTCAGTATTTGGGTAGTTGGAGAGATTATATACATGTATAGAGACAGAGGACACAGGGTGAGTTGAATAGGAAGGGATGATATCTAAATATATATATATAATTAAGGGGTTAGAGAAGAATATATTGGGAGGGAAAAGGGAGAAATGGAATGGGGCAAATTATCTCTCATAAAAGAGGCAAGAAAAAGCTTTTTCAATGGGGGGGAAAGGGGGGAAGTGAGAGGAAAAAAGTGAAGTTTACTCTCATCACATTTGGGTTAAGGAGGGAATAACACGCACATTCAATTTGGTATTAAAATCTATCTTACACTACAGGAAAATAGGGGAGAAGGGGATAAGTGGGGTATGGGGGGATGATAGAAGGGAGAGCAAATGGGAGGAGGGAGTAATTAGAAGTGAATATTTTTGGGGAGGGACAAGGTCAAAAGAAAGAATAGAATAAATGGGGGGCAGGATAGGATGGAGGGAAATATAGTTAGTCTTTCACAACATGACTATTATGGAAGTCTTTTGCATAACTACACATGTATAGCCTATATTGAATTGCTTGCCTTCTCAGTGGGGATGGGTGGGGAGGGAGGAAGGGAAAGAAGTTGGAACTCAAAGTTTTGGGAACGAACGTCGAAAATTGTTTTTGCATGTAACTGGGAAATAAGAAATACAGGTAATGGGGTATAGAAATCTATCTTGTCCTACAAGAAAAGAGAGAAGATAGGGATAAGGGAAGGGAGAGATGTGATAGAAGGGAGGGCAGATTGAGGGAAGGGATAATCAGAATGCAAGGTGTCTTGGAGTGGAGGGAGGAGAGAGATGAGGAGAAAATTTGGGACTCAAAGTTTTGTAGAAATGAATGTTGAAAACTAAAAATAAATAAATAAAATTTTTAAAAAAGAAAAGAAATGTTAAATGTAACTGCCTATTCAATGAATGAGTGTTACCTCACCTTAAGTGAGTACCTGAATAGACCTTGGCCCATTTAGGCCATTGCATCCTGGGCCATCTCCTGGTCACTGGATTCAGATGGCTCTGGAGGAGAAGTGAGAGTGGTGACCTTGCACAGCCCTCCCTCACTCAAAACAAAGTCAAGTGCAAGTCATGTCTTCATTTCTCTGATGGCCTGGTCTTCTTTGGCAACAAAGGATGAACACAACAACAACAGCAATAAATGTAACGATTATGTGTCTTAGAGTTTGATGCCTAGGGTTTGTTTCCAGAGGTGATCTATGAATTCTTTCTATTAGAATTTCATTTTCTAGAAGTTCTGGGCTGTTCTTTTCTATTATTTCCTTCATTATGGTCTTGAAGGTTTTTGTCCTTCTGTGTTCCTTTGGGAGACCTATGATTCTGAGGTTGTCTCATTTTCTTTTCGTGCTCTTTTTTTTTACTTCTCTTCTTCTAGGTTGTCCTTCACTTCTATGTACTTGCATCCCCATTCTATTGTTCTCTCTTTGGGTTCTTTAGTGACACTTGCCATTACATATTCGAGTTTTTTTATTCTGTTCATTATTTTTGCTGTGGGACAAAAATTCTGCTCTCATAATTCTTGTTTCTCTTTTAAATCACTCAGCAACAGCATATTGTGGTTCATTTTCTCAAATTCTAAGGACTTTCTGTCTCATAAGGTGTTAGGTCATTTTTCTTTATTTTGCAGTATTTATTCTTAGATGCCTGAACTCCTTTACTAGATCTGGAGATCACATTTCCTATGTTTTTCCTGTTGATTTGTCTGTTTATGTTCAAGGTCTTTGAGTTTTCTTCTTCCGGGCATATTCAGTCTTTTTCTCTTTATTTTCTTTATCATTCACTTCCTGATTGCCTCCCTTCTGGTTGTGGTTTTCTTCTGGGGCTGGATCTCAAAAGTTTCTCAGACTCCTCCCACCCTGAGCATTCACAATTCATTTTGTAGTGGACAGAATTGGGCCCAAATGGATACTGTGCTCTTTCTACCAAGCTTGGTAGAGTTCTACACAGTCATACACACACACACACACACACACACACACACACACACACACACACACACACACACACATACACATTGTCCTGTCTTGATGACCTGTCCCACTCCCTCTGTTCCTCAGTTGTCTGGCCCAACACTGCTAGTTCAGAACCTGTTTTCCCCAGCACCCACAGTTCATACCTTTGCAGTGCTGATGCTTCTGGGTTGCCACCCCGAAAGGCTTTTGCACCAGAAGGGCTATGACCAAAATGGCTGAGGCCAAAACAAACTTCTGCAGCCTGGATCCAAGCTCCAGGATAGCTCCATAGTACCGGAAAGAGGGAAGTGGGACCAGGGTGTAGGGGTGGGTTTTGTTGTTAGCTTGTGTCATGTCCTTGGGACTGCTGGTGTAGCTTCACTGACAGTAGTGGGAAATGTGGGGGAGGGGTATTGAGTCACCTCTCAGGGCCAATGACCTCCAGTTCCTGGGTTCTGTTTGTTTTCCTTTGACGTTTCTTTTGGATTCTGGGTATTCTAGACCATGGAGACCCCTGAGGTTGCTTTATCTTTGGTGCATAATTTCTGTTTTGGAGATGTTTGAGAGCTTATAGGGATAGGAGAAAATGTCTGGTCTGACCTCTTGTTGCTCATATGGCCTGGAAGACTGAACTATGTCTTTTAAACTTCAAGGTTTCTTTTGGACTTCTCTGCAAGTAGGGAGATTTGAATCTTAGCACTAAACTATATTTCTGACCTTTTGGATTGACTTGTCTGAAGCCCACAAAGGTTCTGGGCTGCCGGGGATGGGGATAAACCACGGCCATCTAGCCTGTGTGGTAACTTTCAATGCATTTGATTTATTCCTTGTGCTTCTATAGTTATAAGTTTTAAAACTGCAATTAAGCCACTTTGTAATTGTTTTAGCCCATATTTATATAGCTTGCAAAGTGCTTTTTATACATTACTTCCTTTGGTCTACAAACCAATCTTGTGAGATTGACTTCATTAAATCATGCTTAGGAGATTGAAATACATTGAAATGCAACCAGGAAGGGAAGAAGGCATTAGATTTCTTTGTTTTTTGTTTTACAAGGATTACCACCATTCCCTAGGGCAGTTAGGTGGTACAAGAGCAGTTAGGTAATACAATAGATAATAGAGTGGTGGGCCTGGAGTCAGGAAGATGCCCCTTCTTAAATTCAAATCCAGCCCCAGACCCTTACTGTGTGACCCTGGGAAAGTCACATAACCCTGTTTGCCTCAGTTTCCTCATCTGTAAAATATACTAGAAAAGAAAATGGCAAACCACTCCAGTATCCTTGACAAGAAAACCCCAAATGGGTCACAGGGAGTTGAACATGACTGAAAAATAACCAATCACCCACTGCCCTAGTATCAGCATGAACCACAAAAGTCAAATTGAATAAAATCTACACATACCCCACCCCATAAACTGATGAGACAAGCATGACTCCTCAAAAAAAGAAATAGCACTGACAAACGGGTCTCAGAAAGTGGTTCAGACAATTTACTGGTTAATTCTTGAGTTCCTTCTTGTATTGTATAGAACAAATAACTGTTGGAATGAATGTGGGATTGCCAACCCTTAACCCTCATTAACAAATAGGATCCAGAGTTTGGCCAATAATGCCTGCTGGTGGTTAAAAAATGCCATTCACATCCAGAGAAAGAACTATGAGTCAGAACAGAGAATGAAGCAGACTATTTTCTCTTTTGTTATGTTTTGTTTTGTTTTTCTCATGGTTTCTCCTATTTGTTTTAATTCTTCTATGCAACATGACTAATGTGAAAATCTATTTAATAGGAATGTAAGTGTAGAGCCCATATAAAATTACATGCCATATTGGGGGCGGAGAAAATTTGGAATTTATGGAAGTGATTGTTGAAAACTGAAAAAAAAATTAATAAATTTGGGGGGATTATATGTGTTCCTTAGAGAGATGCAAAACAAGAGCTATCTAAAAAGATGAAAATCATCACCAACTCAGAGGATCAAGGAAAGCACATTGGAACTGGACAGAAATTCAACAATGGAATGGGGAAGTGTGGACAATCAAAAATGGGCATCCTGAACAGAATCATAAAGGTATGAAAGTACAGAAACAGGGAGGCAGAATTTTAAATGTAAATAAAGGCAAAATGCTAGGAATTGTGAGTAGTCCAGTTTGGCTAGAGGACAGAGTACACAAAGGGATGGGATAATAGGAAAATGGTAGAAAGTTCAGATGATGTCAGATTGTGGAGAGCCTTGAGTTTTATTTTACTCTATACTCAGTAGAAGTCATTGAAGAATTTTAAGAAGAGTGATATGATCATTTATACTCAATTGAAAGACACCTCTGTCAATAATATAATGGGTGGATTGGAAGGTAAAGAGAGTAGAGTGGGGGGGGCAGAACTATTGAGCGTTTGTTATTGCAATGTAGCAGGTAGGTGGTTGACGCTCTTGATCATTCCCTTCTTCCTAGGCTTTTGGGACACTATTCTCTCCTGGTTTTCATTCTCCTCTACTGGATCCTCAACCAGATCATGCCCTGTAACTGTAAGGATGCCACAGGGTTCTGTCCTGTTCACTTCTCCCTTTATACTACTTCATTTGGTGATCACATCAGCTCCCATAGATTTGTTTACTATCTCTATGCTGATCTTTCTCAGATCTACCTTTCCTGCTCTCTCTTCTGACCTCCAATCTCATATCTCCAACTGCCTTTCAAATATCTCGAATTGGATGTCCAATATACACCTTAAACTCAGTATGTCAAAAACAGATCTCATTATCTTTCCCTCTAAACCCTTTTCTACCTACTAATTTCTATGTTACTATTAAGGGCAACACCATTTTCCCAATCCTTCAGGCTCCCAACCTAGGTATCATCCTCCACTCCTCATTATTTCTCTCTTCCCATTTTCAATCCATTACCAAAGGTCATTGCTATCATCTTTCCAATACTTCTTGTATATTCCCCCTTCTTTCTCCTCTAATAATGCCACCACTGTAAGCACACATCCTCATCACCTCATGCCTAATGATGGATCTACCTGCCTCAAAGCTCTCCACACTCCAATCCATCCTCCATTTGGCCACTAAAATGCAGATCTGATCATGTCAACTACTACCTCCATCACCATGCCTCACTCGGTAAACCCTGATGGTTCCCTATTGCCTCCAGGAGCAAATACAAAATGTTCTTTCAAAGTCTTTCATAATCTAACCTTCTGTGTTTCTGGTGTTCTTATATCTTATTCCCTTATTCTTACACGTCATTCTTTATTCCAGTGACACTGACCTCCTTACTGTTTCACAAACAAGACACTCCATCTCTTGGTTCTCAACATTTTCTCCACCCGTCCCCCATGCTTGGAAATACTCTCCCTCTTCATCTCTTCATCCTGGCTTCCCTGTCTTCTTTCAAGTCTCAACCAAAATTTCATCTTCTACAGGAAATCTTTCCCAACCCCTCTTCAATCTAATGCTATTTCTCTTTAAACTATTGCCTGTTTCACCCTTAACAATTAGTGAGGACTTCAAGAGAGCTTCTGTTTACATGAGTTGTGTCTATCAATAGTTACCATATCAGAATTTAAAACTGATACAATTTTTAAATAGTTGTTAATTCATTTTAAAATAACAATAATAAACCCATTACATCTTAACATAAATAACATATTTTTATAAATAATTACTATATTTTCCAAAACAAAAAAATTAGTAAAAAGAGTGACAATGTTTTACATATTTTGCTTATTTCTTTAATGTCTGACTTAATAGAAGACAGCTGGATTCTTAGATAGACTTCTGCATTCAGTCTGTTGCGATGTGCTGTTTTGGTTGAAATATGTAAAAAAAAAAAAACCCAGCCTCATGCAGATATGTAGTTGAAAAAGGGAAAAGTATTTTAACAGGCAAATAATATCTTAGCATTATGAAAATGAGAACTGCTACTCTAAGCAAGCAACTCTCTGAGACTTTAAGTTGCAGAGAAGATGCTCACCTGTACTGGTAGAGGAAGTTTCCTCACCTGGGATTCCCTGTATCCATGAATTCACAGGTTCAGTCCCCATCCTCTAGAGCAGAGATCTCTATTTGAATTTTAAGTCATTGGCCTAGAGCAGTTTATAGGGGACAAACACCTATGACAAAACAATCTTGTGAGGTAATTAGGCCAGATATTCTTGCTCCCACTTTATAGATAAGGAAATAGAAGATTAGAGACATAAGTAACTTGCATAAGGTCACACAGCTGGAAAGTGATCAAGTCAAGACCTAAATTCAAGTCTCCTAACTCCAAAACCAGTCCTCTTTCATCTACAACACACATAAAAAGAAAAAAGAAACAAAAAGAAATCCAGTTTTCTTTATCCAACTCTCAGCTTGTTCATGGCCCTGACCTCTCTTATCATTAGTGTCTCAGTAGTGCAGCTGGACCAATTTCTACAGGATAGAGTAGAACAAGGAACCAGGTGGGCTGGCCATGCATTAATGGATTTCCATCCTCCATGCAAAGCAGTAAAACTTGCTTCCAACTTATATCAAGGCCTTTAAATTAGCCATCTGTCTTCCTCCCAAATTTCCTATCCGGCAGTGATGCTGTGACCCATCATCAGCAGGGCATGAGCTTGAGATGTTTTCTCCAACAGTCGAGATGGATTTGCATTGACCCATCCATGCCCTCCTCCTCTGGCTCCCCTTTATGACCAAGAGCATGCCTTTACTGGACAGCTGGATAGGGTTAGAGGTATAGAGGATGACTGGGAATCCAGATAAGGTACGTATAAGCAGTAAACCCATGACTTCATTAATGTCAAGCTCTCAACCACTGAGATGACCCTGGAGAGTTAACCTTCTATCATTCAGGCTTCATGTAGAACACAAAGAGATCGACTGTAACTACAGCACATATGCATAGACGAGACATAGAGAACTTTGAGTCTTGGAGCTGGGAAACCTTTAGCATCTTCTCTTTTCCCATATAAATAAAGGTCCAAGGCTCCTAGTTCTGACCTCTAGTGCCAATCCGAGATGATGAGGGGTGATCAAAAGTCCTGGGTTGGAAATCAAAGGATCCGGATTCAAAGTCTGCTTCTGACATTTATTAGTCATGTAACACTGGGCAAATCATTTTTCTGGACCTTGATTTTCTCATCTGTCATATAGGAAGAATGGAATAGATGACTAAGGCATCTAGATGGTAGAGTATGTAGAGCAATGGATGAACCTATAATCAGGGACACCTGAGTTAAATTCCATCTCAGTCAGTTATTAGATGTATGACCCTGGAACGAGTCACTTAACATTTCTATGCATGTTTGCTCCTCTGTAAAATGAAGGGGTTAAGCATCATAGCTTCCAAGTTCCCTTCCAGGATCTAAAACTAGGATTGGCAAAAATTTTACTTACCACTTAATCTCAGAATTAGAAGTGACATCAAAGTCCAGCTAGAAAGATCATCTTATACTCCAGGAGGAATTTCCTCAATGGCATTCCTGACAAGAAGTCCTTCAGTTTTGGCACCTGTGTTAGGGCACCCTACTTCTTATCTCCCAAATCAATCCATTCTATTTTGGATCATCTCTAACCATTAGTAAGTGCTCACATACATCCAGCCTAATCCGCTTTTTTCCTACAATTTCCCTTCTAGTGCCAAGTAAAACAAGCCTAATCTTTCTTCTACAGGCCAGCCCCTCAAATCCTTGAAAACAACTATCATAACACCAAATCTAAATAAATATATTTCCTTCTTGAAACCTATAAATTTAAATAACAATATTATGTAAAATTTGTAAAATTTTGTAAAATTCACATTAAAAATATGCAAAATTATTATAATTTTTTTCCTCCTTAGATCCTGATTCTCCTACCCCAAGTCATTTCCACAGAAAGTTGTTGTGGTTTGTCCTTCATTCTCAAAGAGGACCATGACATCAGAAAGTTGATGCCATGACATGGGATTTAAGTGAGGGAAGACAGTGCAAATTCACCAGCCTCACTTTCTCCTCTGGAGCCATCTGGGCCATCAGTGGTGAGATAGAGATCAGAACAATTGGAGACATCAAATCTGAGTAAATATCTTTCCTTCTTAAAACCTATAAATTTACAAAAATGACCTTTTTTTCCTCCATAGATCCTGCTTCTAGTAGACCCTATTCACTTCCAAGGAAAACTGCTACTGAGAGTGGAGGGATTCTCAGGAGAAGACAAGAGAATGGACTAAAACTCTGAAACTGCCCATAAGCAACAGAGGAAAGCAGAGAAAGCCCAGGCTTGTGGGCTTATGTTGGTAGTCTGGCCCTCTTACTATAGTCAAGCTGTGTGTTTTGGAAGAAATGAGAACAAGAGAATCAGGCTGAGAACTCTTTCTGACAGAGCCAAGATGCTGCTAGTAACCTGGATATCTTCCAATTTCCCAGACTGAATAAATCCCTAAGGAAAGTCTTGTGCTCTGGGCTGTGATGTTGGTCTGAGCTTGTGGTCTTAGGTAGAAAATACACCAAACAACCAGTGAAGATGATTCTCTGTCACAACACCAGTGACACCCGCCTACCTCCATGATACCAACAGAATCCTTTGCTGTTCTCTCAGATACACTGTATCCAAGATCTCAGAAGCCTGATATTCTCATTTTTCGTGATTTTATTAAATATTACAGTTTTCTCAAGAAGAATCCTGTTTTTTCACAGTTGGACTTCTGAACATGTGATTGTTACACCAGCTTCAAGTGGAGGCTGATGGTAAATCAAATCCCAGTGAAATTGCACATCCCAACTTTCTTTCGTGGTCTTACTAATGACAAGACCAATAAGACACAGCATAAATCCTCTAGGACCAACTTTAAAAGAAGGTTCAGGGAGAATGAGAGGGAAAACCCAAAGGGAGGTAGCCAAGCATCACACAGATAAAAGATTAAAGAGGAGTGAGTGCTGGTGGGAATGAGGAAGCAGCTAGGAGCCTGCCTTAGCTTTACCATCGACCTGCTTTGCTGAAAGGGATTTCTCTAAGAAGCAGGTCAACTATCTATCTGTCCAATGATTTGGTGCAAAATGTAATTTTAAAGGGAACGAAACAGCCCCAACTTGCTATCCTGGTAACTCTGCCTAGGGGCCTGATCCTCCCAGTTTGCCCAGAAACGTACTTTCACCTTCAGGATGAAGAAACAGGTCCAAAGAGGTTCCTCCCTCCCTCCTTCTCCAGCCACACAGAGGCCATTGTGAGAATTAATGGGATAACAGATGAAATGCCTCAGAGAAAATGGGTTACATAAATCCAAAGTGTTGTTATTAAATTCCAAATTTAGCTCTTGGGATCAGTGAGACATGACAGATCTGGGCTTATAGGACTAGTTTCTATCATCACTGCTTTGAGCAGGGACCCTCTATTAGACAGAGGCTTCATAGCAGGACTCCATAACTACCATTTCAGAATCCAGGACATAGTCCCCAGTCCGGGCTTACCTTGTATGTGCATGACGACTCTATTAGGAGCATCTCTGTGTGAAACCTCAGGAAGGAAGGGTTCAGGGAATTCAGCTATACCTCCTCCCCATTCTAGGCTTTCACTTCTCAAGGATCACAAAATTTCTCTCCAGAAGGAACCTGAGAGCTCATCTTGTCTAACCCCTCATTTTACAGATATGATAGAAAGAACACAGGACTTGGAGTCACAAAACCTGGGTTTGACTGGCACCAGCTGTTTGACTACAGGCAAGTTCTAACCTCTCTGAGCCTCTGTTTGCTCACATATCAATCACAAATAGTGATACCTATCATACCTGCCTCACAAGGTTACTGTGAGGCTCAGATGAGATATTGTATGTGAGAGCTTTACCAACCTTAATGCCAACAAGCAGAAGTGTGCTGGGGCCAGTTCCTGTAGAGAACTGATTGTTCAATTTTTAGTATAAGCATTTATGCTTCAGAAACCAGCAAATGCTACCCATCAGGACTTGATTTATTGTTTGGTTGATTGTCTAGACTTCAGAAAGTGATGGAGAAAGTGTTCATAGTTCAGTGTGTTGGATCTACATTTTTTTTTCTGGAAAGCTGGTTGTTAAACATTTATCAACATACTCATATATGTGTTGGCAATGATGAAGGTGGTAATGATGGTGGTGATGATGTAAAATGCTTTATAAAAGTTCAAACAGCAGATAAATACCCACTTTTGCTAACTCCACAGTTGACACTGTCCATTACACTATCCTGCTTTCTATCCACCCAAGCTCTATCTGCTTTTTCTGGGACCTTGAGCCAAAAGAAGGAAAAATCCAAGTGAGCAAGAAAGCTGAATAGGTTTGATTCCTCCTTCTCAAGAGTTTTCATAAACAGTGAGCAGAAGTAAAGTCTAGTACCTCTCAGGAAAGCTACAAGTACAGGCATCCTATAACCAAAGGCTGAAAAGTAGGAGAACACAGCAGAGGTAAGAAATGTCGCCATCAACACTTCATTAGCCAAACCAGTCTGGGTTTCCTCTTTTTTGGGGGGGCGGGGGGGAGACAAGTAGGCTTTTGAAAATGCCTTTTGTTTTTACATCATAGTTATTTCTAGATATTTTTTCACACACCAGAACTGAACCCTCCCTTGTAACAAAGAAATATAGTTAAGCAGAAACAACTGGAAACAGATAGAGCAACCCCTTCTGGCAATGCATATAACATTCTGCATCTGTCCATTATCATCACCTCTATGCTAAAAGGAGAGATGTAAGACTCATTATCTCTTTTCTGGGACCAAAAATGGTTAATAATTGGAAATTTAGTTTCCTTTGGGTTTTCTTTTCATTTATATTAGCATAATCATAATTTATACTATCTATCTACCATCTCCTACACTCTTAAACAGTACATACAAGTACTCCCCATATCTCTCTGAACTCCTCATTTTCATCATTTTTTGCTGCACAATAATATTTCGTCACATTCTTGTACCACAATTTGTTGAGCCATAAGAACCTAGCCCACCCAGCCCAATCAAGGCACACCCACCCTTTTTCCAGTCCTTGGCTACTAGAGTCACTTGCAAACAATAATAAAAGTTGTGGGGGGGGTTTATATTGCTTAAAAGATTTACAAAGCACTTTACTTTCTTTGACTCATATGACCCTCACAATGACTTTGGGAGGTAGATGCTGTTGTTTGCCCCATGTTATAGGTGAGGAAAATGAAGCCCAGAGAATTTCAGTGACTTGCTCAGGGTCAAGTGTTTGAGGCAGGATTCAAATTCAGGTCTTCTGGAGGCCAAGTCTTGGTATTGGAGTCACTGAATCATGGAACTGTCTCTATGAGAATATAGATGAGTTTATAGGGCACAAATGGCTTATCCCATTTCCATTTCATTTTCTTTCCCTTTAAATGAGGTTGGAAGCTTTCACAAGGAACCATTTTCTCAAATGAATGAGAGATAGATAGACAGATAGACAGATAGACAGATAGATAGACAGATAGACAGACAGACAGACAGACAGACAGACAGACAGATAGATAGATAGATAGATAGATAGATAGATAGATAGATAGATAGACAGATAGATAGATATAGACAGATAGATAAGTAGATAAGGTAGCTAGGTAGGTAGACAGATGGATGGATAGATTAAGTGAACAAATCAGTGAATGAGCTTTTCAACATCTGAATCAGGAAAACTAGGGAGAGATGGTGTCCTCAAAGGACACATTCAGTGGTAGCAGCAACTGTCCCAGTTCAGGATACAAGGAAAAAATAAGCAGAAAGGGAGAAGGAATGAAGCTTGAGAGGAGTCAAGGACAGTGAACTACTCCTTCCCTTCCTGGGACATTTTCTTTTGGAACCCCAGGAAACATTGGACCAAAGCTAGATGACACCCTGGGAATTATGACGTAGTTTCATCACAACCTTCATGAGAAACTTGAGACTTAGTCATTTCTGATGTCAGCTCTTGGTTTGTTTCTCAGAATCCAGTGTCAGCCAGTGTGAATTGCTGGGTCAGCCATGAAGGGAGGTAGAGGAGCATTCTCCCTCATCTGCCTTGAGAGCACAAACAAATAACAACGTAATTCAATGCAGCAAAAGCTTATTAAGTGCCAGTCATGAGCAAGTCACTAGAGGAGACACAAAAATGAAAAGTGACACAATCTCTTCCCCCAAGGAACCTGTGATCTACCGGTGCTTGTATAAAGTAGAAGGCAATGGGGCCAAGAGAGCAATCCAGACAAGGCTCTCTAGGGACATTTGAGGAAGAAGAGGGGTTTTTGGGGTGGGGACTTCAAGATAAAAATTGTCAGAGAAGCTTAATGAGATGCCAGAATTGCACTATACTCTTATCAGTGAGTCAGTAAGGCAGGACCTGGGCTTAGAGCCAGAAAGACCAAAGATTCTTCAGTAGCTCCAACACCCCGGACAAGTCACCGAACCAGGCACAATACCTGACACATAGTAGTGCTTGATAAGTGTTGGTTAGGACTCATGATGAAAAATATTATGCCCCTTCCTTGAAAGAACTGATGAACTCTGAGTACAGATTGAAGACTATTTTTTCACTTTATTTTTCTTGCTTTTTTTGGCAACATGACTAATATGGAGATATGTTTTGTGTGACTTCACATGTATAATATAGTATTCCTTGTCTTCTCAATGTGTGGAGGAGGGGCTAAAGGGAAGGAGAAATTTTGGAACTCAAATTTTTTTTTAAATAACTGATGTTAAAAGTATCTCTGATACAGGCCTTATTTCTCAAATATATAGAGAACTGTCAAATTTATAAAAATATAAGTCATTCCCCAATTGATAAATGGTCAAAAGATATGAACAGGTAGTTTTCAAACAAAGTAATTAAACCTATCTATAGTCATATGAAAAATGCTCTAAATCACTATTGACCAGAGAAATGTAAATTAAAACAACTCTGAGGTACCACCTCACACCTATCAGATTGACTAATATGGCAAAAAAGAGAAATGTTAGATGGGGGTATGTGGGAAAACTGGGACACAAATGCATTATTGGTGGAGTAGTGAACTGATCCAGACTATTCAAAAAAGCAATGTGGAACTATGCCCAAAAGGCTATAAAACTGTGCATAGGCAATACCACTGCTAGATCTATATCTCAAAGACATCCAAAAAAGGGGGGAAAGACCTATTTGTCAAATACATGTAAATATGATATATATACATATTATATATATATATACATATAGATATAGATAAATTAGCAGCTCTTTTTGTGGTGGCTAAGAATTTGAAACCAAAGGGATGCCCATCAGTTGGGGAATGGCTAAACAAGCTATGATATATGATTAAAATGGAATATTATTGTGCTATAAGAAATGATGAGCAGGATGATTTTTGAAAAACCTGGAAAGACTTACATGAACTGATGTAAAGTGAAGTGTTCAGAACCAGGAGAACATTATATATAGTAACAGCAACACTGTGAGATGAAGAACTATGAATGACTTCACTGTTCTCAACAATACAAAGATCTAAGACAATCCCAAAGGACTAATGATAAAGCATTCTATCCACATCCAGAGAAAGAACTGATATTGATTAAACACAGAAGGAAGCATGCTATTTTTCACTTTCTTTCATTTTTTTCTTTTTTTCTGTGTCTTCTTATACAAAATGATCAATATGGAAATGTTTTACATAATTATATATGTATAACCTATATTTGATTGCTTACCATCTAAGGTTGGGAGGAGAAAAGGGAGGAATAGAATCTGGAACTTGAAATTTAAATAAAAATGTGGGAAAAAATTTTAAAAAACAAATGTTAAAAAAAATTTTAAATGTTCATTGACAACCTCTCTGTGCCCGTTTTCTCATCTATAAAATGGAGATAACAGCATCTACCTCACAGTTGTTTTGAAGCTCAAATAAGTTAACATATGTAGTGTTTTGCAAACTTAAAGCATCATAAAAATGTTAGCTAATATCATTATTAATTTTTAAATAAACCTTAAAGCAGTATATACATGAGTTGTTTAATGGGTTGCTAGCTAAAAAATTAACTACAAGTCAACTTAAATGTGACGTAGCACCAGCAGCACCAGCAGTAGCAGTAATAGTCACAACAAAATGTTGATACTGGAGACAATTATTTTTATTTCATGTAAAAAAAGTAACGGACCAGGTGGCAGGAAGTCAGGGTTCTCATTCTTTCTTCATCATTCACTACTTATGTGACCTTGGACAAGACACTCAACTTCTCAAGCTCTTTAGACCCAGTGACCTTTTTGTCAACAGGATTTCAGCCACCCATTGGCTTAGACCTTTATAACATTAGGTGAGCCACTTATCTCCTCTGGGCCTCAGTTTCCATATCTGTAAAATAAGGGTTTTAACTAACTGGTTTGGCGGTTCCTTCCAGCGATAGATCTATGACACTATGATTTCAAAGAATTGTATCTCCAAATTTCTGAATTTCAAAATCTATTCTCTCATCACAATCTCCTCTCCCTCTTTCTCTTTCAAACTCAACCTTCAAGTTCCCCTGAGTATAATCTCTAATCCCTTAACCTCCTTCTTATTCTTCCAATTTCCATCCCCCACTCTGGCATCACTTCCCCTAACACCCAACCCTGACCCCAAACTCAGCAACCTAAACTAATTGACTTTATAAGCCAATACTATAGTATCCCTATCAATACCTTACTCTCTGTTACTTTAATAATTGACTTCATAAGCCAATATCCTAGTAGCCGTTCTCTAAGCTGCTATTGAAGTTTAAAACTTACTAAGATCTTTGGGACTTCCTTTTATAACAAGTAACTCCAATCATCCTGTTCCCAGGCTATGGAACATTGATGGAATCACTGGGGATGGGGAGGAAGACCCAAATTAATCTGGTTTCCAATATCTTCCAATGGCTTCATGGTCTCAGTCTTGTGCTCCCTTCAATGATTCAAATCAAAACCCAACTAAGCCCATCCATTCTGCAGCTCTTCCTCCATAGCTTCCCATGGATCTGCCACAGGGGGTTCAGCCAATATCAAAGGGATATTGTGCTAGTTCTCTTGACATCATATAGATTCCGAAGGAACATGCAGCCTGTCCATCAGTTATCCCTCGTTTTCTCTGAATGACTAGCCCATATTTGTTTCCAGTTATACTTTTCCCTGATGATATGCTTTATATTTGTAGCACTCAGAATTGAACAAAGGGTACACTGAGGCAATTCTCCAGGCAAGATATTCTTTATTAGCAAGGACATGCAGCCTAGTAACAAAGGGATCTTATGGTTAGCCTCCATTTGTGCCAAAGATCCAGATTGTAGGCTGACAGCACCTTTTATACCTAGGTGTGTTTTCCTTCTGATGGGCCTGAAAGTACATCATTTGGACATGCCCTAGTAAATGCAAGGCAACCCTGATTGGTGGACATTTTCTTGAGAAGTTGGGTTAATAGTTCTGAGCTCCTCTCTGTTACTTTATCATTAGCGGGTAGAACTCATTCTCAGTATCAATCTCCAGGTAGGAAAGGGAGCTGGCTTTCAGATGTCGCTGATCACTCCCCTTTCTAATATCCAAGGAATGCCAGTTGCTCCATGAGAGAAGGCTGCCTCCTGCAGACTTGGTTAGAAAAACAAGCCATCTCAACCAGGTTTTTACTGGTTTGGTCTTCCTTTTTTTAGACCAAGTCACCTCAAATTTTGATGAGGAGAAAAGCAAGGACAAAGGAAGATGTCCTTGGGGGAGAATCTCAGGATGGTTTCTGTTTCTTTTTGTTATTTGTCTTTTGTTTTCAAAGAGGATCATGACATCACAAGGTAATGTCTTGACTCCTGGGTGAAGTGGAATTAAATGAGGCAGAGTAACACAAATTCATCAGCCTCACTCTCTCTTCCAGAGTCATTCAAGGCCAGTGGCAAAACAAAAGTCAGGACGATTGATGATGGCCAGGGATGCAGTGGATGACCCTGGATTCTTTGATATTTGACCAAGCTCTAAGCACTCCACTCTGCCTACTTCATGGCCATTGAAATAAATTGTTCTCATCTACCAATTCTACCAGAGGAAGTCTTCACATGCTTGGGCTGGACAATCCCTTAACTCACCAATGGGTTTGTGGCCCCTGGGTTACCTTTAACCTGATTTAGCCCTGCTGCCACTGCTCATGCTGCAGTTTCTTGGAGCCACATGGGTGACAGGTGAGTGCCAGGTAGACACAAAAAGTGAATGGGAACCCTGAAAAGGGTTCAACAAACCCTCACACTGGAAGTACCAATCCTCTTTGAACACCCATACACCCCCATTTCTGTTTACACGGTAAACAAAAGTGAGGGTTCCTGTCCAGGAAATAACAGTGCTTGGTACTAATTTTCTTACTCAGACACTGCCTGACCTCCAGAAATTAGGGGTGTGAAGAAATGGATGGATTCACATAGAAATATTGGTAATAAATAATACAGTCCAACATTAATTTTCCTCACATAACTCCTTCTGCAGCAATGGGAGCAAATACTTAAAAACAGTGAGCTGGATTCTGAACCCAACAGTAGGTAGAGAGTGGGTTGGACTGCCTTTGGGAGATTGCAGAGTGCTTTAATGACCTCCAAGTTTTTGCCTGAAGCAAAAGTTCAGCTTTTTAACACCATCATTCTTCCAGTGAAATTCTATGTCTTCAAGCTGAGGAACTCTGTAGAGTGGAAGCTGAGCGTAAACCAAAGGATAATGAAAAGTTTCATGGTGGATGTGAGCAGCCTGCAGCCCATTACAAATAAGAGTACTGATATGACTCATAGATTGATGGCACAAAAAAATAAAAAAATAAATTGATGGCACATGAGTACATCTAGGCACCCAATGCCCTCAACAATCCTACTCTCCTCTGTTTGGTTCTCTAATTCCTTCACAATAACTTAACTCTGTCGCATATAAATACACACACTGTAAGATGACTTAGTCTTTGCCTTCTCAGTAACATAGACCTATATGGCAAAAGTAAAGTAGACCTGCTGTATGATAGAAATCTCCTCAACTCACATTCCTCAAAGTTTTTCAGTATCATGAAAAAGACTCTCCTCTTTCCCTCCTGTCTTAAAGGACTAAGAGTATCTATTCCTCACTAGGGCTAATAATCCCTCTTCCCATATGCTTGGTCCAACTTCCTTTGTCTTCTTCCAAAGACCTTACTCCAACAATCTTTCCCTTTCTGCCTCTCTCCCTCTCTCTTGGCATCTTCCCAACTACCCACTCAAAGGACACCTTCCCTTCCCACCTATTTGCCAATGTACCCTTCCCTTTTTCTCCTCCCAGCCGAACACTGACCACCAACCCCACCTTCTCAGGAAGAAATCCAGAGCCTACATTGCACTCTGACTCAAGCCTACTCTTCTCCTGCCAAAGGCCATGGACCAGGCCCTTACTCTCCCTCTGCCCTTACTAGAGCTGCTTCCACATAGAGCTGTTTACATTGCTTTGCTTAGCAGCCAGTCATCAACTACAATCCTTCTGATAAAATGAGAGACCACCAAACCTTACCATATTCTCCACCACTACACCCTTCAGACCCCAAAGCATCACTGCTGATGGACCCTAAGGACAAGCAGGCCTTTCCATCTGCCCTACAGTGGAATCAGAGATCAAAGATCTAGAGTTGGAAGGGACTTCAGAATCCATTTGGTTCAATCTTTCATTTTCCAGACAAAAACTGAGGCCTAGGTAAATGAAAGCACTTGCCTGAAATCAGAGAGATAATAAGTGTCAAACTTGGAATTTGAACCAAGCTCCACTGACTCCAAAAACAGAACTCTTTCTACCATATGTGTTGTCTTCTATAATTAGAGCAAGATTCATGAGAGCAGGAACTCTCACTTTTCTATTTAGTAATATAGCTAGCATCTATATAATACTTCAGAGTTCACAGAGCTCTGTACAAATATTGTCATTCTATGCTCACAACCCTATGATGCAGGTGCTATCATTATGTCCATTTTGCAGTTGGGGAAATCAAGGCAAATAGAAGTTTAATGACTTCCCCAGGGTCATACTGCTAGTAAATATCTAAGGCCAGTTTGAATTCAGTTCTCCCTAACTCCAGGCCCAGCACCCTGGGTCACCTTGATGCCTCATATGTGCATCCCTTACACTTAGTTCAGTGCTTGGCACATAGTCAATGCCTAATAAATAAATGCTCCTTCATTCATCCATTCATTTGTGTCTTGAGATACATTCATCTAAACAAACCTAAAAAAAAATCCTTCCCTTGACCTTTCTACTCTATCCAGTTTTTGTCCCATGTCCTTTCTCCCAATCCCAAATTTCTTAAAAAGTTGTCTACCCCACCTGCCTCCATTTTCCCCCATCATCTGCTTTTACCTACACCCCTTTCAATCTGGCTTCCATCCCTGACAATCTAATGAATTTGCTACTTCAGAGGTCACCAGTGACCTCTTAATCTCTGAATCCAGTGATCCTTTTTGAGTCCTCATTTTAGAACCTCTCCTAGGTTCAGAAACACAGCTCTCCTCTGTTTCTCCTCCTACATCTCTAAAGGCTCCTTTTCTTCTTTACTTCTTCCTGGATCCTCATCTCAGTCTTCAGGTATTTGTCCAGATTGGCTCCTTGGACTTCTTGTCTCCTCATCCTACATAAACTGCCTTGAGGACCTCTTTCTTCATCAATTTTCACTCCAGTATAGAGGACTTCATGGCAAGGATGTCTCCAGCTCGATATCCTACCACCATCTCAAATTCACACCATCCTTTTGTCCTCCACCCAGTTTCCCATATCCAAAACTTAGAATCAGAGTCACAGAGCTGGAGAGTTGGAAAGGAACTCAACTAGAGAATTCAATGTGTACACAAAATGATTTTCCAGTAGAATATCCCTGACAGGTGATGTCTCTGCTTAAAGCCCTCCAAGAAAGGGGAACCTGCCAGTTCCCAAGGTAGCTCATTCCACTTTTCCACAGCTCAAATTAATTACTGGAAATTCTTGCTCAATATGTCTCTTTGCACCTTCCACCCACTGCTGCTGCTTGTGCCTTCTGGAGCCAAAGAGAACAAGTCTTATCTCTTTTCTACATAAGATTTCTAACATTCAAACACTTACACAGCCATTATGTTCCCCTTGAGTCTTCTTTTCTCTGAGGTAATTATGCCAACTCCTTCACCTAATCCTCATGTCATGAACTCAAGGCCTGTCACCATCCTGGCTGCCTTCCTCTAGACATTCTCTAGCTTACCAATGTCCTTCTTAAACCACTGTGCCTAGAGCTGAACATAGCACTCCAGCCAAGCTTTGGACAAGAGTAGAGGACAGTGGGATCATCATCTCCTTATTACTGGAAACCAGGCTTCTCCTAATGTAGCCAAGGTCACTCTAGTCCTTTTGGCTGTCCTATGACAAATGCTGACTCATTTTGAGTTTGCAGTTCACTAAAACTATCAAATCTTTAAAAATAAATAAATAAATAACCCATCTATCCAAGCCTCCTCCTTTTGGTATCGGAGTTGATTTTCTTCTACTTAAATGTAAGACATTACATTTATTGCTGTTGAATATCATCTTATTAGATTCAGACCAAAGCTTTAGCATGGAGAAAGGGGTCCTGGGGGAAGACAATAAATATCTGCTAAAGTGCCTTCTGTGTGCCAGGTACTGTTCTAATCATTTTACAAATATTATTTCACTCGCTCTTTACAACCCTGTGAGTGTTAGTATTATCCCCATTTTACAGTTGAGGAAAATGAGGCAAACAAAGGTTAAATGACTTACCCAGGGTCACACAGCTAGTAAGTTTCTAAGGCCAGATTTGAACTCAGGTCTTCCTGACTCCAGACTCAACTTTCTGCCCACTGTACTATGAGCTTCCTGTCACATACCTTTTGGGTTCTGACGTTGTTATCTTTTGTTTCTTCTTCCTCCCCCACAGTTATACCCAAGCAGAGACCATGTTCTGTCAATTCTACTTCTACAATAACATGTGTATCTTTTCCTCTTCCTCCCTGATCCCATCGCCACTACCCACAAACAAGTCGTCATTACCATCCACTTGAAGCTGAAATGATCAAGACTGATTCTACATCATTTTCTTATTGATCCTATTTAGAGTTGATTGATTTTTTTCCTGTAACTGCTTTTGTCCTGTAATTGTTTTAAGTCATGGTTCTCTCTGAACTTGGTGCACAATTCAGTTGGTATGTAATAAGTTAAGTTCAGAAATCCTGTTTTCTTGCTAATCACTGGTCCATTCTTGCCTGAAGGAATTTTGCTCACCTTGGGGGATGTGTGGATACCGAGTAGTCTGGTCTAATATCTTTATACACCAAGTAATCCCACATGGCTGTCTAATTTGCCATCCAAAAAATCTGGACCACTGCCTTACAGATAGATTCAAACAACACTACTTAGCCACAGGAGAAAGGAAAATATCTTACTAGCTGGTCATTACCAAACTTTCAACCAATGATATTGCTCCGCATGCCTCAGCTGTGTTACCAATCATGTTGTCTTCAAGACCATGATGTCACCTACCCTATTCTGTTCTTTGTTCTGTATTCCCTTAAACCTATAAAAAAAAAAATATTCCCCTCATTTGGGGACTGGGGAAGCTGACATCCCATTTATTGGTAGATTCACATTTTACCAATAAACTGATCATGCTCAAAAAATTTTTGCCTCATTTTACCTTATCTTTAACTGTAACAAAGCTCTGCAATAACATCAATCAATTAAGAAACATTTATTAAGCATCTACCATCTACATAGCACTATGCTAGGTCTTGTGGGTACGATGGCAGAGAGTAAAACCATTCCATCTCTCAAGAAACTTATAGCTGGGGGACAAGGTGGAGAGAGGGAGAGAGATGTGGACAGACATACATACATACACACACACAAGACAAAGTAAATGGAGATGGGAAAGAGCAGTTGAGAGACTTCAGGACAGGTAGTGCTCAAGTTATATATATATATGAGGAGGGAGTACATTCCAGTCATTTTGGGATGGCCAGTGAAAAAGCATGAAGACAAGAAGTGGATGCCACATGTGAGGAACAAGGGGAAGTCAAGTCAAGCTGGGTTATGGGAAGAGAAGTAATGTTGAATGTCATCACAGAGAAGATGGGGCCAGGTTTTGAAAGGCTTTCAGAACCAGAGGGGTTTCTATTTTATCCTAGAGACAATAAGGAGTTACTGGGTAGGGGAGTGACATGATAAGGTCTGCATGCAAGGGGAATCACCTTAGCAGCTGTGCGAAGGTTGGATCGCAGGAGGAGTGACTTCAGGTAATGAGAACAATTGGGAGGTTATTGCAATAGCCTGAGAGAGCTGATGATAGACACAAACCTTAATGGCTGTTCCTCTCTTTATTCTTTCCCTTCTCCAGACACCTTTGTGGTACTGCCAGGCTTAGTTTTCTTAATTCAAAAGTCAGGTCATGTCCTTTCTCTGCTCAAAAATCCAGTGGCTCCCTACTTTCCATCAAATGAAGTTCAGACTCTTCTGTCAGGTGTTTAAGGCATTCCAGAATCCAACCTCACACTTCCTTTCTAGCCTTCTCTCATACTACTCCCCTTCCTCTGCCTTAACTTGACGACTTGCTATTCCCCATGCAGAGTCTGCATTTTCCTCTCTCTGTTCACGATTTCCCTGTGTCTTAAAACCCTTTCTCTCAGCCTCCACCTGTGTAATTCCTGCCCATCCTTTCAGGCCCAACTCAAATTCTACCTCCCTCAGCATAAGTAGGCAGCTAAAAAAAAAAAAATGCTCAAATCCCACAAATCTCTGCCACTTACTGAGTTACCTTGGACAAGTCACTTAACCTGCTGGAGCCTGTTTTCTCACCTATATAATAAGGGAGCTAGACTAAGTGGCTTCTAAAATCACTTTTAACTTCTATATCATCAATGGTCATTTCTAATCCTTTCCCTTCCCTTCATACTCCATTACCCATATGCCTCTCTCCACCTATGTCCTTTCCCAATAGACACCTCATTTAGCATGATTTAAGCATTTATTTAGAATGTATCGCTGTCTTGTATTTATTTATATATGTATCATATTCCCCCTACTAAACTGGAAAGCATCATGAGATCAGATACCCTGCCTTGTCTAAACTGTACTTCATCCAGTGCCTAACACAGTGTTCTGAACAGATTATTTAATACTTATTGATTTGAACTGAATTAAATCTTTGAGAACTTGATTTCCACAGGGCAGTAGAATTAAAGACATATTACACATGCAGTGTGGTCCCAGGAGCTGGGGAGCAGTTGCAGAGAGGCTGGGGGCACCAATTCTCGGATGAATGAGCACATACCACCTTTCTCTAAGGCAGTCCCAGGAGGAGGAAAAAAAAATCCAGCAGCAAAGAGAAGACAAGGAGGATGTAAATCTTTCTCTCTTCTTGGCAATGCAGAGTACAAATCCATAGATGTAAATCCTGGGCAGCTAAATAGCTGGATGTCACGTTTAATGCTGTTGGAAAGGTTCCACCTTCCCTGCTGCCTTTGCACCGGGTCCCTTGGAAACGCCTCCTTAAAAGAATCTATGAGATTGATGTCATGCAGCACAGCTCAGGCTCCTCCTGCATCCTGAGTACTTTTCAAAAGAAACACAAAAGGCTCTTCTGCCGTCCTGTGGTTAGCTCATGTCAAAGGCTTTGCAAGAAGAGAAACACAGGTGGGATGCTTTTTTTGTGCTTCCTTCCAAGATAGATAAGCCAAAAAGAACAAGGCAGTGTGGTCGAGTGAAATTAATCCTAGACAGAGGCAAGGTTCTAGTCTTAGCTTCATCCCTGATTGGCTACAGGATGGTCTTTCCCATCTTATACAGCACTTTCCAGTCCCACCATGGTGGCCTTCTCATTGTTCTTCACATACACCATGCAATATCTCCCCCCTCTCTAGCTTTGCCTTGGCTGTCCCTCATGTCTTTAATGCTCACCCTCCTTATCTTTACCTCATGGAATCAATCTCATCTCCTTCAAAATTATACTCACTATCCTGAGCCCTCAATTAGAGTGCCTTCCCTCTCAAAATACCTTGTTATTTAACTTTGTACATATTTGTATTTATTTTACATTTATGCTGCGCATATTGATAAAAAATACATTATGCATAATATATTTCTTGTCTATATATGTAGAGAAATACATTGTATATATGCGTATACACATGTGTATACACACAATGTATTTCATATATATGTATAAATACACACTGTATTTCTTGTCTATAGAGACAAGAATCACATACGTGCGTAGTGTGTAGTATATACACGTATATACAATGTATTTGTCACGCACACACACACACACACTGTATTTCTTGTCTATAGAGACAAGAATCACGTACGTGTGTAGTGTGTAGTATATACATGTATGTATTTGTCACACACACACACATACTGTATTTCTTGTCTCCCACATTAGGAATGTTAGTTCTTTACAAGTAGGGATCATTTCATTCTTTGTACTTGCAACCTCACTGCCTGGCAAATAGCTGACAATTAAAAATCCTTGATAATCAACTGATTAAATAAATATACGTAAGTATAACACAAGGAAAACTGAGATGAGAGCAGTAACAGTTGAGGAAGGAGTTAGAAAGGGAGGAAGTCGGGGAAGGCTTCATGGAGGAGACTGAACCTCATTCAAGCCTTGAAGGACCCCAAGGATTATGATATGCAGGGATGAAACACTTTCCAGGCCTGGAGATGGTCTGTAAGAATGAAGGTCAGGAAGGATCACATTGGGAGAACAGCTTATAGCCCAGTTTTGCTAGAACACGGGGCTGGAAAAGGAGGTGTCAGACAAAAAACACCAGGCTAGAAAGAAGAAAGTCACTGAAGGCATCTGAGCAAGGGAGTTAAGGGGAGTATATTCAATCACTTGGGGGAGGTGCTACTCTGGGCATCAATAAAAGCAAAGGCAAAGGATAGGGGCCATGGGGCAAGTCCAAGAAGTATAAAGGGAATATAAAATAATCTAATGAGGTTGGAATTTAGAGTACATAAAGGGGAATAGTATGGATCAGGACTGAGAAGACATAGAGAAGGTACAGAAAAAATAATCTGCATGTGGTATGATCTACAGTGATTTCAAAAGGTACAGTTAGGCATGTTTACCCCTGCCCAAAATATTCCTGGAAGTGGTCCTTATAACCATGTACACAGATTTTCTTAGCGAGATGAGCCCTTGTAAACAAACCACCAGAACCTGGCTAAATCTTTAGAAGAAAGGACAGTCTACTCAAATGTTGGCATCAGCCTCCCTCACATATCCATGATGGCAGGGCCTGAACAATCCTGTAGCTTTCCTTCATTTCTTTGTTCATACTACCCCCTAGTGATAGCTCTAGTTTTTAATAAAAAAAAAAAAAAAACCTTTTGCATTTTCTTTTCCTGGTGAATCACAAATTTCCATTTGCAGACCAAGATGCTAAGGGGATGCAACATTATGCCTTTACCTATAGCCATACATGTCTATTCATTATTCTTAGGATATGAATTGTATTTTGCTACCTCCAGAGTGTGGATCAATAGACATTTATTAAGCACCTAATATGTTACAGAAAGGCATAAAATAGTCCACATTCATATCACTGCTCCATTGCAATGCCCTCCCTCTTGCCCAAAGTCTTCTCCCTGTCATTCAAGGACCAGATCAAGTCCCATATATCCACAAAGGTATTAACACCTCAGCCCTGTTAAGTCTATTGTGGAATAATCATTCCCTCCACCGAACACTTACAGCTTGTCCACTCATTGCGAACTTTGCTGTGATGATGCTTAAACCGTAATTCTTCCAGGGTCCCTGGTTTCTACAGAGTGAGAACTTCCTTCAATTGTAGATCACAATCTACAATTTAGTAGATAAAGCCAAAGCTTAGAGAGGGTAAATGAACTTGCCCTTTGCTACAGGGTTTAACTCAGAAGGAGAATTTTTCTTGACACCAAACCCCACCTGATAAACTAGCCATACCAACTATAATAACATTTCCTTATAATAACGTTTATTTTCTTTAATTTCTTATAGTAATAGTTCTTTTGTATCCCTCATAGGCTTGGTCATTATTTTTAAAAATGCATTCTCAAATCAAACCTTAAACTGCTATATAAAGGTGAATTATCAGGTGAACTCATGATTTGTGTTTTGAAAGTTCAAGGTGATAAGACTGGTCTGTGTACTTTTAAAGGCAATATGTCCTAATTAACAAAGTAGAAAGAAAGTTAGATTTTGAATCAAAGGACCAAAATGTGAACCACAGTTTTGCCACTTAATGCTGTATAACCTTGGACAAGTCACTTCCACTTCTCTGGGCCTCAGTTTCCACATCTGTAAAATGAGAGTTATTCTGTGATCCCATGTTGCTACCTGAAATATATAAATGAAATGAAATCTCTCTTCCCAGGAGTATATTTGCTAGAAGATGGGATGCCCAGGTATAAGTTATGGAGTGACTGGTATTTTGATGTGGTACACAGGTTGCTTTAAGAAGGGTCAGAATTATCACCTGCCTACATAACATGCCTTCTCCCCCTATAGCTCAAATAGATTTCCTATTCCAGATAACTGTGATATCTACTTCCATTCTAATCCCTTTGTTGGATCATACTATGCACGTTGTCACCTCCCAGCTTTCTTATACAGTTTTCCTTACCTGAAATGCCCCTTCCCCAATACCAATCCCACCTATCCAGTGTGTACTATGGACTAAGAGTAGCAGCCTGTCCTCAACAAGGTTCTAACCACTATTTTGACCAGCACTTTTAGACCATAAGGAAGCAATAAGATAAGGAAGCTAAGGAAACTAACAGAAGCCAGATGAAGTTCACCTCAGAGTTAAGATTAAAACAACACACTGTATCTAATGCTGATTCAAAATTTCTTTTAAACACCTCTGCATCCTTGATGAAGGTCTTGGGCCTTCCCCAATGCCACCAAAACTATTTCAGGGATTCTGAAAAAAAAATTCTAGAAAATATAGGTGATATACAAACAATAGATCTCATCCTCTCCCCCAAAAAAGTGTAACAATAAACTTTGTTGAATTATTCAATAAATACTCAATTAAGACTTGATGTCTTTAATGGATTTATAATTTTTTTCAATATTGTAAACATTCCAACCCACTGATAGTGGTTTCATTACCCTTCAGAAGATCTACTTTAATAGTCGTAAGTTCACAGGTAGAAGACACCTCCTACTGTCAACTACTTCAACCCCTTCATTTTATAGATGAGGAAACTGAGGCTGAGAGATAACAAAACTTGCCCAAGACTGCCCAACCATCAAGTGGCTGGAGAGTCAGGATTTAAAAGATTCCCCCTTCTTTTCACTGTACCCTATTCTCTCCATTCCACTTACCAGCTGGAGCACTCAACCCATCACCTTTTCTGATCAAACATATTCTCAATGTTATGCCATGGTACTATGCTGTTGGCTATAAATGCCTACCATAACAGATCAAACAGATACTTTTAATTAAAGTACAATTTTACAGATGAGGCCAGCTGCATTCTTCATGGCTTAATATACTGAGGCAGTGCCATGTTCTTAGTAGCTGCTTAATAAAGGTTCAAGTGTAATTGAAACGTTTATCTGAAAATCCATAATTTTGCAAGCCCAGCTTTCCATGTCTTCACCCAAAATCATCTCCAGTTTTGCTGTTTTTTTCAAAAGCAGATCAAATCTGGAGTAACATTCACCCTAGGCCTCAAAGTTCTCATTCACTTGTCATTTGTCAACTATCAAGGGTTTTGTCAGCACACTTTATTCCTTATTTCCCAGTTTATAATCACAATCCCTTTAGTGTTCATTATAGTAAGAGGTCAAGGTTTCTTACCTATGAAAAAGGTGCCAAGAGATTTCATTTCCCAAGGTTAACAATGGCTTTTTAAGGGCATGTTTTATTCTTAATTAGGAGGGAGCATGCATTACCTTGTGCATGGTTCAATGTTCTGATGACTCAAATTTATTGATAAACTTCCTAAAATGTGGTGACTGGGACTGAACACAAAACTATAGACTTTCAGTAACTTAGCTTATTAAAACTGTAAAATATGTAGATGCATACAACCTGTTACATTAGTAACTGGTTTTTGCCTGCTTTTCCTTCATATTCCAGATGAAAATCAGGTTTTTTGGTAGAAAAATAAAAACTAGGAGGTCTAACATTTTTTACACTTTTCTAATAGTTTGTGAATGCATGGATCTTTGAAAGGTAGTTTCCCCTGCCTAGAATGTCTTTTCCTCACTACGTATCCAACCTTTTCTATGACCAAGAGATGTCAGCCAACACAGGCAAGCGCTGTCTAATCACAACTGCTAACGCTTACACTAACTCCAGCCCATAAGAAACCTATGAAGCATCACTTGGCCAAGGGAAAACTATAATAACAAAAGCGGCTAACATACTCCAAGCTTAAATTAAAGTAATGCTTTTTTACCATGTCTAGTGTTGATTCAAAGTCCATGGTCCCAAACAAATACCTGACTGAAGGTTAGGAAATCCTAACTTTTGCTACAACGTTGCCTTGTACATTTCTGAATCTTTAAAAAGTCCCACAAAAAAACTGTGTATTGTGTATAATTGGTATTACAGGTGAGGAAAACTTGAAGTCATTACCTAACAGAGGAAGGGCGTAATGAAAATAACATTGGTCAAAGGATTCTGGGTTCTGCTACTCATACTTCCTGTAAATTGCCCGACCCTATTTTTCTTTCTTGTAATATTTATAAATTTGTATCCTCCAGTGAATTTTTTAAAGTTTCAGTCTCAACTCTGGCAAACTCATGGTAGTTTCTTGTTTTGTAAGCCAAAATTATCAAACGTCTTTATGTGCTTTTTTTTAAGTCAACATATTTACGAAGGACTAGGTATTAAACACTGTTGGAAAAACATAGAAGCATGATATCCCCTATCTTCCAGAATTTTACATTCTAATGGAGGAAGACAAGAGAGGAAGAAAGGGAAGAGTAACAGCATTTTAAAGAAATAGTCAAGAATACTTAAAGATCTGCTCCTCATCAACCTCAACAAACATCTCAATTAAACTGTGACAATAAAGAATGCTGGAATGCCACATGTGACTTTGGGCAACACTATTTCATTACCAGATGATACTAGAAGACCTTGAAATCGAATCTTACGATCTTGTAAGCATTTTTCTCACAGGATGGTAGTTTTATTAGATGGAGCCAGAACCCAAGATCCCAAAAGACCTTCCTTATTTTGTGCAAACTATTTTATCTCAAGTCATAGGGAAATCCAAGCTTAAAATAAGGATGCTGTGATTGATGAAGATAATTTTTAGAGGAGGAAAACTTGTTTCCATACAAGAAAATTTTCCATAAAGCTAAATCATTTTACAACACAAGATTCCTTATGTATTTTGAAAACAAAAAGCAGAATACTAAACACAATGTAACCTCTGAAATATGGCCCTCATAAAATATAAGCTTCTTAAGGGCAAGTACTATTTTTATCTTTTAATCAGTTTTATGTTATTTACACACAGCACACAGCAGCCACTTATATTTTCTGACCATCCACTGTTTACACTGCCCCCACCACAGGGTAGGGACCAAGTATTGTTAACTTCTTCCCTTTAAAGAATCTAAGCACATAACATATTCAGTGAGTATTACAAATGGCTAAACACTTCTTTATAATAAAAGATCTGTCCCAATTATACCTAACTTAGGCTAATATATTATAAATTTCTACCACACTGTAAAGGAAGCTAGGGAAAGACTATTATTTAGAAGACTTGAAAAGCCAACGGATGTTCAAATAAATTAGATGTTTTCCCAATTAAAAATTAGGCTAGAATAGAAATTCACAATTAAGTACCTATTTCAAAGGCAGGAAAACTAGGTTCTGAGAAAAAAAAATCAATGAGCAAACATGATGTTAACAATAGCACTAAAAAACAGTATTTTCTCCCCAGATCATGCTTAGCTCAAGTTAAAAGAAAATGTCCCTCCTGCTACTTACAGAGGTATTTGCAATTGCCAACCACCTGCAGCATACCTGCTTCCCTATCTGGGCCCCCTTCTAGACCATTTCAGGACACCCACACAATATGCAGTTTCCTACCTTCACTCCCTCCTCCTTCAGCCACCTGCTAAACCACCTTCCCTTTTCCTTACTCCTTCAGTTTTACAACTATCTTATCAACTGTCATGTTCTCGGAATGGGATATGATCCCATCTCTTCTCCTTAACAGTACCATTCATCATCCCTATAATTTTCTGGACCACAGTGATTCTCTCCCCTGATGATCAGTCATGTGTGTTTTGTCTCCATTAGAACGTAAGCTCTTTATTATGAGACTTTGTAGTTGAAACTCCTGGTAGCTAGGAGGCACTTAAAATGCTTAGTTTACATTTGTATCTCTGGTGCTTGGGACACGGTAAGTCCTTGATCAATAAAAATGCAATTAAACATTAGTATTGTACTACCATCTTGTGAGAACAAACTGAAAAAAATCACTGGTTTTAGTATTCTAATAGCTGATATCAATTGTTTTATCTCTAAAAATACACCATTCTAGACATAAACCAAAAGTAATGACTACTTTTATAGACATGTCACTTGCTGAATATGGAGAGGGTAGGGGAGCACCTTCTAAATCAATTCATGAGATATTCCAAAAGTCAATAGTTGAGTTGATATATATACACACACATATATTTGTTAGTATATCAAAATTTGTGTTCAATAGTTAACAGATTCTGCCTTGTTGCTGAGTCATTTCAATTGTGTCCAACTCTTCATCACCGCTTTGTGGGGGGGGGGGGTTTCTTGGCTAAGATACTGGAATGGGGTTTGCCATTTCCTTCTCCAGCTCATCTTACAGATGAGGAAACTGAGGCCAACAGAATTAAGTGGATTGCCCAGAGTCACATAGCTACTAAGTGTCTGAGGATGTTGGGGATGGAAGCTCAATTCCATGTGGACAGTCTCAGGCAGGTAAAGGTGGGAACTTCTAAATCTTAGAGTTCTCATGAAGCCCCCCATGAAACACAAGGGAATCGAGGAGTGAGACCGAGCTATCTCGTGTATTTCCGCCTCTTCCCGGGAGAAACGTGATGGGAGGAGCATCCCCGCCCTCGAGACTGTCCCGGATCTGGGCACACCTATTGTTATCTAACAGGCACGGTATTCAGGTGCAAACTACACGGCCGGAGAGCTTAATTAGGGTCAGGAAAGCCTGAAGGCGCTCTTAGCGCGGAGGGGCCCTGACAGGACAGAAGGCTCCATTTTTCCTCTCTTCGCTCTCCGCTCTCCCCTCCCCCTCTCTCCCCACTTCCACTTCTGCTTCCAATCTCTTACTGTAAGATCTTTGCCTCCTTGGGAGATTTCTCTCTCCCTCCTAAGGAAGAGCTCCCCCTGCACATGTAACCAGGACCCTGAATAAAGCCTAACCCTTGTTCGACTCCGGAAAGTCTCTTCTCTCATACGTTTATCCAGTTTGGCCAACCGAAGACCTGGGACAGGTAAGGTAAGACTCGGGTAGCCCTCAGGCCTCTAGGCCTGGCATGAGGACAGATATGAACTCAGGAAATTAAGTCCTGCTAATTCCAAGCCCAATGCTGTTCACTGCATCACCTAACTACCACCCCAGATTCTACTTAATTTCAAAGTTTTTTATATACAAAATCCACTGAAGACTTTTGAAGTTTTTACAGTTTATTTATGCTCTGATGAAAAATTATCTTCACAGATAAACAAGATCCATAGTGCCTTTTATTCCTTCTGTAAATAAAAAATAAAATATACTTAAGTCAGTTACTAAGATTCTAAGTTGGCAATTAACAAATCAAATATCCATGCAAAAACATGTATTATGCATATGTAGAGCCTATATCAGATTGCACACCATCTTGTGCAAGGGGAGGGGGAGAAAATTTAGAACTTAAAATCTTATGGAAGTGAAACTAAAAAATAAATTAAAAAAAAGGAAAGCATTATTAGTAAATCAAAAACCTGGTTATTTTGGTCAATGTACAATATAACAGTAAAACAAGAGTTAAATGAATGTTAATTTTAGTAAGTTCCGACTACTATTAAAGGTTTAGTTTTGGATATTAAGATGCTATCAGGGCTCTTTATAGAACATTTCTACATCTACTTCCTAATGTACATGCTTCTCTAAACTGGTATATCAGTAACTAAAAAGACTACTCATCTAAACAAAAATCTTGAATTACACTACCTGTTATGAAATCTCCAGCTCACTGAATCAGTGGCAGCAGGAGGGAGAAAGATAAAGGAAAGAAAAGTGTCATTAATAGTTACTTTCAAACTTCAAAGGTAAAATGCATGTAAGTGCATGCAATCAAATACCTCACAGTTTTCTTTAGCTTTTCACAGAGTAGCACTCAAGTCAGTTAAGTACTTATTTCTAGACAGTGATTTTAATCTTACCACTTGTGGGAAGATAGTCCCAATCACTACTGGATTCAAAGAAAACAGGGTGACTAGTGACTGGTAATCTCAAAATTAAAAGCTCATTCATTATACCTAGGTACTGTGACAAACCAGACTACTAAATCCACTCGTGGTGTAGATAAACCAAGTCCAAGTACTCAAAACAACCTTCTATGATCAACTATATAAACTGACTCAAGGACCAGCATGATAAATTATGGAACTGCACTTGGAGTTAAGTTTAAATTTTCATGCAATCAATTTTCTTTCAAAGGATTTTAACTGACATACTTAAAGGAAGAAAACAGAAAAACAGAATTTAGCTGAAGCTAAAACTTGCAACTACTTTTGACAATTGGCTGAAAAGAACAATTGATATAGGTGCTTCCAACAGTCTTTTATGCTAAGTTCCCATAGAACTGTTAACATTACTAATTGTACCTGATCTTAGAATTGATCATTATGACTTTTCAGACAAATGGACAATATGACACTGACAGCACACATAGAGGCTATCACTTAACATTATGTACTCTCTGACAAAATATCAGCAATTAAGACTCGAAAGCTAGAAATCTGAATGGGAAAAAGAAATCAATGTGTTAAATATCTTTCAATCTCATCTCAAAGATAAATTGTGACAATCTTTTTTCATTCCTGGACCCTGCTGGGCCAACTTTTGAAAGTTTTGAAGAAGCAAATGACACACTGAGAACCAATCATTCAAAATGCTTATTCTTAGTGGTGTCACTAAGAAAATAATCACAGGATTTTTAATTTTATCAATGCCCAAGGCTGCAAAAAATATTGGTTAAACTCCAATTTATATTGGAGTCAGAACATTTCTGATCAACTAAAAAAAACTTATCTACTATAGTTCTTTTCACAAGACACTAGAAATTAACTAAAAAAAGATGAGAGACTGGTGTTAATGCAAAAAAACAAGTTTCCGTTTGGAAAGCAACTAGCACAAAATGGTCACTGTACATTTCCTTTGTGGTGGATCACTTAAAACTTTTACAAATAATTAAATGGCCATTTTTTTCCTGGACACATTTTCCCAACTGCAAGGTAAACAACTTTCTTATTCTGAGACACCACCCCTATGGGTAATCCACAACATAACATGCATTTCAGAAACGAAGCTAATCAGTTTCCACTTCTTTGGTCTTTAACTGTCCTTGTTCTAAAGCATGATATTCTGTACTACAGAATACCATACCAAAGTCCAAAGCAGACATGCAAAGCAGAAACAAAATGTGAGTGTGATGCAGTCTCTACAATCATCACGCTGTGTTCAAACTCAGTACCTGCTAGACACTTCATTTCTGATGAACAAGAAATCCAAGAAAGTATGGAAGAAAGGCAAAAGAAAAGGTTACGACTAAATGTGGCAGAAGAACTTGTTTAACCATTTAACAACCCACCATCTTAATGTCATTCAGACTCTAAACTGCTTAGCACAACATTTTATAAAGCTATCAGCAAGAGACATGATTCATGGGGAGCTGGAAAGTAACACAGCAAACTTAATACAAGAACTACTTCTCCAGCCCACTAGGGAGGTATGCATCACGCTGATTCAAATATATTGTTCCTTGGGTAGGCAGCAGTTTTAAAGACCTGATTAAGTCCTAGAGAACATGTGCTGCCTGCCCATGATGATGAATGAACAGAACCTAAACGAAAGGAGGCTTTTCCATTCCAATTTCCAGAAGCTAGGATCAGTATAAATGAACCAACGCAGAACCCAAACTACCAAGTTATAAAGTGGCAAAGCTAAACTACCAAAAAGCATTCTACTGTATAGCTTCTTAAAAATATTACCTTCTGTTATCCAGAAAAAGTAGGGGAAAAACATTAAGAAAGGTTATTCAATGAAAAGCCCTTCCCTTCTATAAAATCAATTTTATACTGCATTTATTTACATTGAGGTTCTTCCCTCAATACTCTACCTTTTTGCCAGCACCAACATTTGCCTTTGCAGTACCCCTGACTTTCTTCATTCTGTTCTTGCGTTCCTTTCGCTGCTTTCTTGATGTCTTTTTCTTCTCATACAAGCCATGCTAAATGGGGGAAAGATTAAATACTCAAATGAACATGCTGTCCAATAATGCCAATACTCCTCCCTATCTACTAGTGGACACCAAGCTCCTTAAAGGTGCTCTGATCCCATCCCACCCACAGCTAGGGTCCAGCCCCAGGCCCACTGGGCCTTGAACACTCTAGTGCATTGATTCCATTCTTTGTGGAAGGAATGTACGAACATCCTGTAAGTCAGTCATTCCATTAAAACCAGAAAGGAGCTGACAACCCTGGAAGCAAAAGGGAAACATAATCCCAGCATTCTATGCAAAGGCATGAAATTTTGCTTGAAAACCTCATCATCTACCTTGAGAGACTAAACCTATTCTCATTTCACCATCTACCATTTCATTCAACTCAAGAGTATCTTCATAATATCTACTGACTGGCAAAATTCTGAGAGGATCGGACTCAAGTCAAAAAGCAGTAATCCAGGTACTGTGAAAAGGCAGGCCTTGCCTCTGCAACCCAGCAGAGGGGAAAGACAACATGAAAACTATATGCACACAAAACATGCAGAGGGTAAAGAGGCAACCTTAGACATTGGCATTAAGGGGCTTCTTGCAGAAGGCAGGATTTTAATTGAGTGAGACATCAAGACCAGAAGACACAAATGAGGAATTCCAGGCACAGGAGATGAGTGAAAATGCAGCTGGGAGAAAAGAACTTTGAACAGAACAGTTTCAGTTGAAAAGCTGTGGAGAGCCAGCCTATAGGACTGAAAGTGAGAGGAAAGGAAGAAGCGCTGATTATAACTGTGGACAGCCTTCTCAAGTTCAGCCACAAGAAGGGAAAGTATAGGAAGATAGTAAGATGGGTCAAAGGTGGGTGGGGGGGTTGTGAGGGTAGGGGAGAAATAGGCATATTTGTGGGCATAAAAGAAGCAGCCAATAGACAGGGAGAAATAGAAGATTTGCAAGTAGTAATCAGAGATGACAGAAGGGACAATCTACTGCAGAAGACAAGATAGAATGGGATTGCCTTTACCAGAAAGGCCCTTTCTTTATGTACTTCAAATTTTTATGTGCTGCTCCATTACATTAATAATCAATTACAAGGTACCTACCCTTGCAAGTCTGTGCTTTGGTTCATTTTTCTTTGCATAGTCAAGAGAATCATAAATCATGCCAAAGCCTGTTGTTTTGCCACCACCAAAATGGGTTCTGAATCCAAAGACAAAAATGACGTCTGGAGTTGTCTTGTACATCTTTGCTAGTTTTTCTCGAATTTCAGTCTTGGGCACTGTGGCCTTTCCAGGATGAAGAACATCTATAACCTAAAAAAAGTGCAGTGCATTTATTATTTTGTATTCCTTTAATAAAGCACAGCATAAGAAATTAAGGTTTAAAAAGTAAACCTGACTGATCTTACCATCTGTTTACGCTGAAGAAGTCTGTTTGTCATGAACTTCCTGGTTCTGATGGTTACTGTGTCATTCTGCAAATGTAAAAGAAATGAAGAAAAATTAAGGAAGGCAGTCTAGTGTAATAAAGATGGTTTCAAAGTCAAGAAGACCTGAGTTCAAATGCAGCCTGACACACATACACACTAGCTATGTAATGCAGATTAAGTCAGCTAGCCTCTCAGGGTTTCAGACAACTCCCTAGGACTAACTATAAGGTAAGATCTACATGGACATAGTCAGATTCCCCACTGCTCGTTTCCAAACAGCAAAATCACAGACCAAACTAAAATAACTCAATCAGATTTTGGTCATGGGGCCCAGCCCACAGCATTTTCCATTCATACTACAGTTTAAGTTCTTATTCTAAATGGAAACTGTCTTAAAAGTATCGTTACAAAGGCATCATCAGGAAAGCTACTTCTGTGTGGTCCATCTCAAGAGTTTAATTCAAGCTGCCATATCATCTTGGGTCCTACTTTCCACACAGGGCCTTTGCAATAGTGCTTCATGATGACATTTAAGATTCTGGGGAAATCTATCAAATTCAGTATCATCCTAAGTCATTAATCTGTCAGGTTTTTTTCATTCTTTTACAAGGGCCAGCTGTCTAGGAAGGAGAGAAAGAGGGATATGCAGAAGAAAATGTAACATTAAAAAAAAAGATAGTAAAAATTGACAAAAAGGAGAAAAATCCCCTAAAATCAGTACAGTAGCAGAACCAAATCAAAGTAGTCTGGTTTAGTCAGATTTCTAGACATTGACTCCCAAATGCTATTCTAAACAGCAGCACAATTTAAAATAAGTGCAAAATGTCTAGCCACCAGAATACGTGGCTTAGGGTAACTTACCTCCGTGGCTCTATGCTAGGCACTAGGGATACAAAAGTGAAAAATGTTTACAGTCTAAGAAGAGTTATAATAAACAGCATAACGAAATAAGAATTTATTTCACTTCAAGTCGGTTTGAGCTCCTGTGTCTCCTGGGGTGCCTTCCAACTTTTAAATTCTGTGATTCTGGTAAATCCCTAACTTGGGACAAACCTCCCTCATCCTGCATTTCCTCATTTGGGGTAAAAAAATTTTAAAAAAAACCAAAAAACCCTACCTGGGATTGTACACCAAACCTTTTAACAGCCTCGGGCTGGGGACCACCACCTCCCGTGGCTGAGGAAGATTCTCTACGTTTTCCCTACAACTTAATCCCTTTCTACAACCACAGGAAGCAGAGGGAAACGAGGCCCTGCACGTTATCTCGCAATTTAGAAAAAGAGGGGAAATCTAATGACGGAACAGTCAGTGCCCAGAACACCTGGACACGACACGCGTCAATCCACTGCGGGCTTCCCATTAAAGCGTTTAGGGTCAAAGCAGCTCGGAATTAGGGCCACGCCAGGCCCCGGCACCCGCGGGGGGACGGGGGGGTCCCTCTCTCATTAGAACCGACTCGTTTCTATTTGGTAGTTTAGACAACGAAGGATCAGCAAGGCGGCAGGGAACCGTCCACAGACTAGGCCGCAGCCCCAGCCTCCCTTGCCCGCCCATCCCTCCCCCTCCCGCTCCCGAGGCCCCAAACCAGCCCAGCCCGGCCCCGTGCCCCTTCTGCCCACAACTCGCCGCTCGTGGAGCGCGGTTCCCGGCTAGTTTCAACATCGGAGCGGACAAGAGGCCTCCAGGAGACGGGCTGAGAGAAGAGTCGAGATCCGAGCCGAAGGATGGCGCAGATGCGAGACGGATGGCGTCTAGAACCCAGGAAGACTCACCATGGTGGCGACCGGCTCCTCTTGCAGCAGGAGAGGAAAAGGGCCGCGACAGGCAAGAGCCAATCATATCAGAGCTTGCCCAAGGACCCCAGCGGAAGGGGAGGGCCTTAGACTTTGGGAGCTACCGTGAAGATTGCCTGATTGAAAAAGACCAAAGGTCTCCCTCCATCTCCTTTCTTGAACCCCAGTAAGGGCACCTTCCTTTCTGGTTCTGTGGCCAAGCTAAGGAAACACTTCCTACCTTTATGGAGTCACAGGAAGGCGACGGTCCCAGGTGCCGAAGCTGCCCAGGACATAGCCTGACTGAAAATGCCAAAGCTACGCCTCCTTTATCTCCATGAGCCCAGGTTTCTTTGTACCTAACCACGTGACCTTCTCCAGCTCATGCATATTTGTATTATTTGTGGGTCCTTTACATGATGAATAGGGACTGAACTGGGGATTGATGTGCATAAGATAGGGCACTCCCAGATGAAGAAATCCCTCCAGCAATGCACAAAGTCCAGTTTAAATAAAACTACAGGTAGAGAGGGACTAATGTACAATGAGTCTGAAAAGGTAGGAGGGAGTCTATGCCAGTCATTCAAAAGTCAAAAAGCATTTATTGAGTTTATTATTTTAAGAAAAAGGTTGCTACGTGCCAGACACTGTGCTATATATATATATGTACATATATACATATATGTATATATGTGTGTATGTGTGTGATATATATGTATATGTATATATCCCAGGAATTCAAAGAAAGGAAAATAACTGGCTACATCCAATATTTATTTATATAAGAGATGATAGGTAATTTCAGAAAGCAGCTGGGGGGGCCAGGGCAAGACTTCAACAGAGGGGGAATTCAAGATGGTTCTTGGCTCAGGAAGACTAAGACACAGAGTGAAAGGGAGAGAGCATTCCAGGCATGGCATTTATTTTGAGTGAGGGAGGGCCGTGCAGGTCACCAGTCTCACTTCTCCTCCAGAGCCATCTGAATCCAGTGGCCTGATATTCATCAGGATGACTGGAGATGACCCAGGATGAGGCAATTGGGGTTAAGTGACTTGCCCAAGGTCTCACAGCTAGTGAGTGTCAAGTGTCTGAGGTGAGATTTGAGCTCAGGTCCTCCTGACTCCTTCACTGGTGCTCTAGCCACTGCACCACCTAGCTGCCCCAGGCATGGGATACAGCCAATGCAAAGACACAGAGATGGGAAATGAAGTGTTCAAGTAAGCTACTGTAGCTGTATTTTAAAGGGTGTGGAAGGGAGCAAAGCATGAGAATGTCAGAGAAATTCTCATTTGATCCTGGAAGTAATAGGAAGCCATTTGTTTACTGAGCAGAGAAATGGCATGTTCAGAACTGGGCTTTGGGAATATCACTTTGGCAGCTTTGTGTGGAGGATGGATTGGAAAGGAGAGAAACTTGAGAGAGAAAGGCCAATTAGGAGTCTATTTCAATAGGTGAAGAGGTCCTGAACTGAAATGGAGACCATCAGAGTGAATAGAGGGGTATGGATGCTAAAGGTGACATGAAGGTGGAAGGAATGTCTTGGCCACTCATTGGATAGGTAGGATACAGGAGAGAGAAGAGTCAAGAATGAATGAGATAGAAGACTTCAGTAACTAGAAGAATGGTAGTGCATTCAACAGAAAAAGTTGGTTTCAACAGAAAAAGAACAGAAGGTTCAGTTCTGTTTTTAGAGGAAGATAATTAGTTCTGTTTTAGATGTGTAAATCAAATTTTAAAACAGCAGGAGCCTTACATAGATATAGACAATATGGGAATTTGTTTTGCTTAACTGTACATATTTGTTATAAGGATTTTTCTCTTTTTTCTTTTAAATTAAAAGGAGAAAATAAATTCTTGTTCATTAAAAAACAAAGTAAAATGAAACATAGAAGGCAACATGAATATGGAGGAATGAGGGTGGAGTTGGAATTGATGAAATTGGTACCTAAAGAAAAGGGGACCAAAAAAGGTTTGAAACAGACACTGTAGAAAAAGGAAAAGGATGCACAAAAATACTTATAGCAACTCTTTTTGTAGTAGCAAAGAACTGAAATTGAGGGGATGCCCATCAACAGAGGAATAGTTGAACAAGTTGTGGTATGTGATTTTGATGGAATACTACTGTGCAGCAAGAAAAGATGAACAGGATGGTTTCAGATAAACCTGGGAAGACTTATATGAACTGATACAAAGTAAAATGAGCAGAACCAGGAGAACACTGGTCACAGTAACAGAAATATTGTAACAATAATCAATTGTGAAAGAAGTAGCTACTCTGATCAGTATGATGATCCCAGACAGTTCCAAAGGAGCCATGATGAAAAATGTTATCCACCTCCAGAGAAAGAACTAATGATGAACTCTGAGTACAGATTGAAACATACTTTTTTCACTTTATTTTTCTTGCTTTTTTATATGGCATTTTGAGGTTTACAATGCACTTTCCTCCAAATAGTCCTAAGAAGTGGGAGTTGCTGGTAACATGGGTGAATGGAGTTGTGAGATACAGGACCCAGAGAGGTAACTTAATTTGCCTAAGGTAGTAAGTAGCAGACTTGAAACTTGAACTCTAGTCTTCTGACTCTAATCCAGTAGTAGTCCATTAGAGCCATTAGGATTGCAAGATTTAGAGCAGTTTAGGAATTACTTAGACCAACATTTGTGCTTTGTTTTGCCCCCATGAATATCAACGTGATTAGAGATGGTGTGAGATGATGTGCTGGATATGATGAGGGTTGGAAAGGGGGAGGGGGGTAAGACACACCCCCCCCCCTCCAAATGCCAGAGTACAGGAGCAGGTCTCCTGGAATGAATTCTCTGACTTGAGCATTCTTGAAGTCAAGGTGATAAAGATTTATTACACTTTTCAGAGAGCAAGAGTTCTTAGGGAACCTGCAACCTTAGAGGGGTACAGCTGAAGTTTATATAGCATATTCTATAGTAAGACATGTGCCAAATATATTAAGTAGATGATTCAGGGTGGGATTAGGGAGTGGTTGAGAAGTGGTTAGTTCTTAAAGGAATGTGCACTTTTAGTATCCACTAAACAGGTATTTTACCCAGAGTTCATTGGGAAATAGCCCAAGGGCTGGTGGAGGTGTGGTTTTACGCCTGAATGGTCACTAAATCAATTAATGGTCAGACCAATCAGGCTGCTCTCATCAATGTCTTGTTAGACAAGATAAATGTAAGGTAGTATACATATATCTAAGTCTAGGACACATATGATTGGTAAGTGAGTAGTAAATATCTTTATGACCCAGTACACAGCCAGTTCAGCCAGTTCACAGCTGAGTCAAACTAATAAATTCTATAGGTTCAGCTGGCTCCTGTATCAGGAAGAGAGACCTAGGGCAGGCTGTCTTTCGGCTAGGGAGACACTGCCAGGGATAGTGTTTTGAAGCTAGGGAGAAATGTGATTTTGGAGAGACATGATTTTAAAATTGGGGTCCAAGCACATGTACCCAAGCACCCCCTCAGATAGAGCACTTCAATGGCTGTGGGCAAGTCACTTAACTTCTGTCTGTCTCAATTTCCTCATCTGTAAAATGGGAATAACAGCATCTACCTCAGGGATCAAATGAGATCATTTGTAATGTACTTTGCAAACCTTAAAGCACTTATATAAATGCTAATTACTCTTATTATTATTATGCACCCCCCCCTTTTACTTTTACTGATTAGGAAATCAAGGCCTAGGAAAAATAAAATAACAAGCATAATTAGAATGTTTACTGAGGACATTTATTAAGACAGTCGATGCCCTCAAGGATCCTCATCCTAGTGGGACAACACACACAGGGGAAACATGGACCTCTCTGACCTTCAGTTTCCTCATCTGTAAAATAGAAATCATATTTCCTCTGAATTGATGTGAGACTCAAATGATATAATGTAAGGTGATTTTTAAATACAAAAACACTATATAAATGTTATTATTATTGATTCTTCATCATAGGTCACATTTCATAGTTCTTTTACTTAAAAAAAACTTGTGAGGATTATTTTCCCCATTTTACAGATAAGGAAACTGAGGCTTAGAAAGATTGAAGAACTCTGGGACCACTCTCTTAAAATTACTTTGTATTTACTGATAATCATTTAATATAAATTTTTGGACTTTAATAAGAACCAGAGCTTGAATTAAGAAAAGCCTGGACCTAACAGTCTCATTGTTCTCTGAAGTAAACTCAGAGAATACCTCTTCCTATGTCAACAAAGCCAGATGGGGCTGACTTAGCATTCCTTAGGAGACCACACTATCTTAAATAATGGGATGTTTTCCATTTCCTATGGCATGTTAATGGCAAAAAACCACAGATATCCTGGGTCACAATTTCACTGAAGCTTTGTCAACTCTGTTAAAAATACCTTTTCCTATATCAGCAAATTCAAAGACCTGCTTATGATAGGATGCCTACAACCAGAGTGGTGGGATTTTTCTCCTTATCTTGTGTCACAGAGATATATGCTATTTACACATCCTGGGATCATAAATTCCAACTGACACTGCTTTGTTAATTGTCTTGTCTCACTAAATTTAGAATCTGTTCAGCTAAGAGTTCCTTTCTCATGGTAAAATGTATTTAAGCCTGACCATTCTTGTACTGAGCAGTCAGAAATTTTCATTTCTGGCTCCATGATCATGTATGGTTAGCTTAAAGGAATAAAAAAAGCATGCATTTAGTCTGTTGCCTTTTCTTTAACCAAACTTTCAGGTCCACATTACTTATCTATGTTCCCATTACAACTCAGTGTAGTTAGAAACACATTACACTCCTTGAGAACAAGGACTGTCCTTTGCCTCTTTTTGTATTCACAGTGCTTAGTACAGTACCTGGCACAGAGCAGCCCTTAATAAATTTTGATTGGATTGGATTGGGTTGTGTTAACTCTTTGAGGGTAGAAACTGTTTCATTTTTTGATCTTACATCTCCAGACCTATCTTTATTGAATAAATTGAACTGAATTCAATTATATGTAACAGCTCCCAGTTCTGACCTCTCTCCTCTTGGTTACCTTGCTCCCTCCGTTCAGCACAGGTGGGTGACCATCACTCTAGCCATGATTCTGTCCTCAAAACTAACATAGACCTGGGGTGAGAAGGGATAGTTTAAGAAACAATAACAAGCTAACCAAAAAGAGGGTCTTTAAAATCCTTTAAAATTCACTTTGTAAATCTTTCCTAGTTGGTTGTACATGAACCATCACACATTCCCTCATGAACCTCTCTGGGACTCAGACAATCAAGACATTAGTTGAAAAGCTATCCAGAAACCCTTCATTTGCACGATGTAGATGCTAATGAAGGTTTTTCCTTCTAATTCAGATTCTAGCCTCCCTGAATCCTGATTTATCCTAATGGAGTTTGGTCTTCATGTTTTTTGTCTTCTTAAAAACATATTCCAGACAATAATATGCCACAGGAAGACAAAGATATGGTGGAAAGAGGGTTGGGACTTGGCATTTGGAAAATCTAGGTCTGAATCCCACCTCAGCCTTTTCCTGGGTTGCTACAGGCTACCAACAAATCTCCTCTCTAATCTGTTTTATCAACATGATCAATCAGTTAGTAAATTGTTTGGTCCACAACCATCAAAGAGATAAGGTGCAAAATGTTTAATCAGCCTTGTTGAGCCTGTTATCTGGGAAATGGCATAATATCTATTACTACCACAGCAAAGATAAAGTACTTTGTAAAATTAATATACAGATTAGATTAGTTGAAAGCATTTATTTAGCCTTGTGGAGGGCCAGGCATTATCAGTGGCCATCAAATACACAAACGAATATTTGAAAGGGCAAACTTCTGTTATTTACAGTTTGTTAAACAAACAAACAAACAAACAAGATCAGGAGGACTTGATTCCAAATCCAGTTACCTCCAAGGAGGGGGAAGTTATTGACTTTGGAAAGATGTAATACCTAATATTTATATATGGTACGTTAAGATTTACAAAGCATTTTACATATGTTATCTTATATTTACATATATACAACATATTTACATAAATAAAATATATTATATATTGTATATATGTATCATTGCCATACACACAAATCATGTTTGCTTTTTGTATTTTCTTCTGAATTATTTTTATATTTTCCCAGATTTTTGTTTATTTTTATTATTCCCTAGCAGGTCGAGATTCTGTTATTCTACAGTTTCTGTTCCTTCACTTCAAGAGTCTTCCCCAGGGACTTTTCGATCTTTCCCATTTTCCCTTTCTTAGGATGAATTAAGCGGGAGACGAGTTCAAATCCTCCCTGCGAAAGCAGCCGCACGAGCGTGGGTCTGGACCACTGACCCTCCGAAGTGACATCTAACCAAGGGCCACCCGCAGGCACAGGAGCCCTCCGCACCGTCGGTCCTGCTCCCGGACCAGCCCTCGGAGACATCCTGGGGGGAGGAAACTCTCGGGGAAGGGGTCCTCCATTCATTCCCTCCCCCTCTCCCCGCCCCTCCCCGTCCCCTCCCCCCGCCCCTCCCCTCCCCCGCCCCCGCCCCTCCCCGCCCCCGCCCCTCCCCCTCTCCCCGCCCCCTCCCCTTCCCCTCCCCCCGCCCCTCCCCGCCCCCTCCCCTCCCCCTCTCCCCGCCCCTCCCCTCCCCCTCCCCCCGCCCCTCCCCTCCCCCTCTCCCCGCCCCTCCCCGCCCCCTCCCCTCCCCCTCTCCCCGCCCATTCCCCGCCCTCTCCCCCTCCAAGAGCAGGGACTGGAATCTCCCCGGTCTGGGGTCGCCCAGGGCTTTGCATACAGGTGGTGCTTAATAACGACCCATTTCTGTATTCATTGATTCGTTCCTGGCACACGTGGCGGTCTCCCGTGACCTCCCGGGGTCACATGTGCCCATCCTGCCCCTGATGTCTGCGTGTCCGAGCTCGCACCAGCGATGGCCGGGCTTCGGTTCCCCGCCAGAGGCCCCTCCAGGTCCGCCTGCGCTCCCCTGCTCCATCACACGTGTAAGCTCCCCGCGGGCAGTGGCTTCCATCTTTATCAGTTGTGTCCTCAGCCTGAGCACAGGGCCCGGCACACGGCAGGCGTTTGATCAGCGTCTCCTGGCCTGGGTTGGCCTGGCTGGCCTCCACTTCCAGGCTCTGGCCCCTCTTAGCGCGGTCTCCCTCTTCCACCTGCTGCCGCAGGAGGAGCCGGCGGAGAGGTTTTCCAGCGCTGTGACTGCACTTCCCGGGAGCGCACCCAGGGGGCGGTGGAGAGCGACTGCGGTGCGCCCCGCTCCAGCGCCTCTCCTCTTGTCCGGAAGCCGGAACAGGAAGTGGCCGTCGGGCTATCGCTACGGAAGCCGAGTTGGGTCTGCGGCGGCTGCGGCGGCGAGAGGGAGGCCGAGCCCGTCCCCGCGTGTACCCGACCCGCCTTCTCTCAGCGTCCCGGGCCGCGGCCCCAGGAGCCTCCAGAAGCAGCCGCCACCATGGTGAAGGAACAGTTCCGCGAGACCGATGTGGCCAAGAAAATGTGAGGAGACGGGGGATCAGAGGTCACGGGAGGGGGGGCGGGGGCGCCCCGTTTGCTGTGGCGCTTTCGGGGCTGTGAATCGCTTTCCTCCCGCATCCCCAGCGAGCCAGACGGCCGGGGGGGTAGCTTCGTGCCCATTGGACAGACTGGGAAAACTGAGGCCCGGAGGAAGCGCTCCCTGGCGGGGGCGTGTTATCACTCGGCCCTCCCCCTTGGCCCTGGAACTGTGGTCCGGTCCGCTGAGGGGGGGTAATGGTGACGAGATGGAAAACCTGAGTTCGAATCCGGCCCCAGACCCGCCCTGGCTGCAGAGACTCACTGCCCTGTGCCTCAGTTTCCTCGACTGTCAAATGGGCTCGCGGGTAATACGGGCGCGATCTGCATTTATCAGGCGCCTGCCGTGGTGGGCGGATCCTGGGACGCGTACTTGTGAAGCGCCCCGGGAAAGGCCGGTGGTGTTTCCGCGTCCGCACTGCTGAGCCTGGCTTCAGGTGCCTGGAATACCCAGGACAGAACACGGGGGAGCCGGGGGCCCAGAGTTGGGGTGAGAAACAGGCAAGTCAGCGAGCATTTATTAAGCGCCAAGTGTGTCCGGGGTGCATCGGGAGACAAAAGAGGGGCCCTGGAAAATAACGAGCGGGTGAGGTCCCGGTGAGGGGGGAGGGTAAGGGAGGCCGGGCCGGCCCAGAGCCTCAGACCCAGCGGACGCTTCCTACATGCTTGTGAGTGACTTCGTTGTCGGAGGCTGAGCCCCGGGGACGGAGGGGCATCTCTTGAGCGCCTGATGTATTTAAGGCCCCGCGCTGGGCACCGGGGTAGGAGGGTGAAAAGCCGGGGGGAGCCAGGGCTGGGGCTGTGAAATGAGGGGCAGTTGGATGCTTTCCCAGGCTGCCTCCAGATCTTCTGACCCTTTGATCCCAGGACAGGTTCCGGCTCCCGGAACCTTACGGTTTAGGAGCAGGTGGTCCGTGTCTACACCGCTAAGCCACATAGGGGTTAGCATGTAAGAGCTCAGGAGAGATGCCGTGGAGATAGCCAAGACTGGGGAGCAGGGGGAGCGCCTTAGCTCCTCCATCCTGGAGGAACTGAAGGTGGGGAGGCGTGAAGGCAGGGCCGGCAAGGCACTAGAAGGTCCTGCCGTGACTACTGGAACCCAGAACCGGGAGGCAGGGAATGAATGGTAAATGCTGGGGCCTCGGACCTGCATCAGAGGAAAGATCCGCTCATTAGCCCATCTCACAGCTTGAGCGCAGCTCTTGGCACCTGGCCCTCAGGGCTAAATGTTTGTGGGAATCTGCTTTCATGATCAAGATGATTAACATGATCTAAGGTATTAGGAAACGTTGTTTGTTTGTTCAGTAAGACAGCTGCCAGCATCATGAACTGTTGTAGATTGTAGTATTGAACTAAGGTTTTCATAAAGTCTCATCATCTTGCTGTTTATAGACAAACATATCCGTTTCCAAGGATTCACTGGGGCTTGCTTTAACAACATTGAAGTCAGTTGCCTTGATCAAGGAGCATTTTTGAGTAACATTTGTCTCTTGTGAGAGAATTATGTAGGAATGTGTTTTTACTAGTGTCTATCACATTGAAAATATAATTGTCATTTCACTTTTTAAAAAAAATCTTCTGAACCCAAGGGAATTTGAATGTTCAATCCCAACAAAACATGGTTAGGTTTTTTTGGCAACTAATAGAATTTCTCACCTCCTTTCTACTTTAGAAGCCACATCTGTTTTGGAATGAAGTCACCTGAAGAAATGCGCCAGCAGGCTCACATCCAGGTTGTTAGTAAGAACTTGTACAGTCAGGACAATCACCACTCTCCCTTGCTTTATGGAGTTCTGGATCATAGGATGGTAAGATACTCTCACCCCCTTCTCCTCAGCACTCTCAAACGCAAGTGCTGCTGTGAGCGCACATGCAAACACATGCATATACACACATGTACCCTTGCTTGTCCTCTGAGACTGAATTTGCTTGTGAAAAATGGTCAGTGTTCAGTGTCCCTTCTGAGAGTGACAGTTGTGATGTGAACTTCTGTCCTTTCAGTTTGTGGTTGAGAACTCCACTGTCAGACCATCCTCTGGGAATTTCCCATCACCTTGCTTCACAGTTGGAGTGTTGGTCCCACCGGTTCATTAATAAGACCTTATTGGTTTGTCTCAGCTAACTGCTCTCCTTCAACCTTTGATGGATTCCCTTTTTGAAATTGTGCTATATTATGTCCCTACCACCTGTTCCTATCAGCGTAAACTTCCCCTCATCATATTTTAAATTTGAGCTCATTTTGGAGCTGTTCTTGTTGACTGATGATCTCTAAGTCCTAAATGAACCTCCGTCTGAGATTCAGTGACCACCATTGCTGATTTTCCTGAGCATGCTTCCTTCCTTTTCCTCTCTGAGATAAAAATCAGACTTTCTCAAACAGCAGTTCTCCCTCCTTTTCTTCATCTCCAAATCCCACATACACCAATTTTACTTAATATGCAGGAGGACCCTCAAGATCCCCATGGGGCCATCACAGTGCAAAAATGTAGAAATTGTACGTAAACTTATGCTCATACAGACTGAGGTGAAGATATCACCATGTGACTGACTACCATCATCTCCATAACTCCCGTTAAATAGAGCTAGAGCAGACATCAAAGACCTTGGGCTGTGAATGATTAGAAATCATGTTTCCTTTAGGCTTTGCACAGTTCCAAGCACTAAGTAAATGTGAATAATATTTTGATATTCTGTGCTTGTTCTTGCTGGTGCGTACTGTGTCTCTCATAACACCTAGCATAGCACTGAATACATGAATTGAGTGAATGAAAAAGTATTTATTAAATCCTGTATCCTGTATTCCAAGCACTTTCTCTGCATGCATAGAAAGAAGTCAATCTCTGTTCTTAAAGAGTTCACATTCTAATAAGAAAAGACAACTCAAAAAGAAAAGTTTGGAAGGTAATGGTATGACAAAAGGCAAATGGCAGGGCCCAGGAGTCCTTAAGGTCAAGGGGGTATCTGCCTCATGGGCTGTGGAGCCTGAGGGAACCAGCCTGCCTCACTGAAGAGGGAGGAGTAGGTCTAAGGGGCAGAGCAGAGATTCTGGGTTCCCTTGGGCAAGGGAGGATGGAGTGTGGGAATATCCAGCCAGGATTGGAAAAGGAAAATGGGTGTGTTTGATTAAAACATCAACTGACGTGAGATCTGTACCATATTTATTTTTTACTCGTCACCATTGGTTCATGTGTATCTGCTTTTATTCAAAGGGTACAAGTGAGAAGGATCGTCCTTGTGAAACCTGTGGGAAGAATTTAGCAGAATGTTTGGGACATTATGGATACATTGACTTGGAGTTGCCATGTTTTCATGTGGGATATTTCAAAGCTGTCATAGGTGTTCTGCAGGTGAATTGATGAACATTATTTTCTGTGGCAAAGGTCTCTGGGATCTAAATTCTAGAAGTATTCTAGAATGAAAAAGTATTTCCTCAAGAGGATGATTAGATAAGTTTTGAACTATGTATTACATATTTTTGTTTTATACTAATATGATTTGATAGAAATTATTATATAAAGATAATATTATCTTTGTTGAAAATACATTTTTCTTTAAATAAATGTTAATTTTTAATTTATTTTAATTTTTAATAATTTAATTAATATTCCTAAAACAATAAATTTAATAATTTAATATTTAATTTTTTGAAGATGATCTGTAAAACTTGCTGCCACATTATGCTGTCCCAGGAGGAAAGGAAACAATTTTTAGATTACCTAAAAAGGCCTGGTCTCACTTATCTACAGAAAAGAGGTCTCAAAAAGAAAATCTCTGACAAATGCAAGAAAAAAAACACTTGTCATCATTGTGGAGCTTTTAATGGTAAGTGCTCTGTATTAGTTACCATTTACACCCCCTCTTACTTAGAATCATAACATTTTATATTTAAGGATTGCTTGTTTTAGATAAAAACCAAGCCTTCATTTCAAGAAACCAAATCCTGATTGAGACCTTCATTGGAACATAGAGGAGATAGCAGAATTTTCCACCATTTTCCTGAGGAAGACCCACTTTTAACTTTCTCCAAGTCTCATGATTACTCCCAGAGAATGGTGGGGTGCTGAAAGTGCAGGTTGCTGACTGAGTTGGCAGGTGGGGAAGAGAAGGGGTGCTGCCATCAAATTATCCCTTCTGTCAGGTATTCCTAAGGTCTATAGGGAGGGGAACATGGCCCTAGCAGCTGAGTTAGAGATGGAACGGGGAAAGTTTCAGTATCAGCTGATAAAATAGCACAAGAGAATATCACAAACAGTGTCCTAGGATCTCAGAGTTTGCAGATCTTCATCCGCATTTGGTCCAGGCCAGATCTACAAGAGTCCTCACTGCAGTATGTTGGAGAAATGGTCATTCTGTCCTTTAAAGGCCTCTGACGAAGGGAATTCCCTCACACTTTGAATGCCTCTGACTCGTCACCATTCTGGTTGGCCTCTAGGACAGCCTACACTTTGTCTTAGTCTTTCTTTGGCTGGGACCCAGAACTGATCCTCATACTCCCAGTGTTCTTTGACCAGGCCAGCATAGAGAGGAGATGTTACCTTCTTATTCTGGGAAGCTGCACTTCTCTTAATGTACCCCAGAATCACAGGAAGGTTTTAGACTGCTGTAGCACACTGTTCATTGACCATGAGCTTGCAGTTCACCAAACAAACTTCTTTCTAATATGCCTCCTTCAGCTTTCTCCCTTAATTTGTGAAGTAGAGTTTTTGAACCCAAGTTTGAGACTTAGCATTTATCCTTATTTCATTTCCTGTTGCTACCTTCAGCCCTGGGCTCTAGCCTATGAAGATCTTTTCTTAACAGGCAGCTATACTTTTATGATTTCTAGATTGGTACAGATATGTGGGTGCTGTTCTTCCATTCCTTTCCTTTTTTTCAGTTAACTAAAACTTTTCCTCCTACTTCCTCAATTAAAAAAGAAAAAGAAAATTTTGTAACAAGTATGATAGTTAAGCAGAACAAATTTTCACATTGGCCAAGTCCAAAAAATATGACTTTATCCATGCCCTTAGTCTGTCACCTCTGTGTAAGGAAGTGGATAGTATCTTTCATCCTCTAGAATTGTGGTTGTGTTGCATCGATCAGAGTTCTTCAGTCTTTCAGAGTTGTTAGTCTTTTACAGTATTACTGTTTTTGTATATACATTGTTCTTCTGGTTTCCTCACCTCACTGCATCAATTCATCTGAGTCTTCTCAATTTTCTCTGAAACTGGCCCCTTCTTCATTTCTTAAAAGACAATAGTATTTCATGAACAAATGCCATGTCGTCATTCTGCAACTTGTTCAGCCATTCCCTAATTGATGGGTACCTTCTCAGTTTCCAGTTCTTTGCTATCACAAAAAAAAAAAATGCTATAAATTTTGTTGCACTTATAGGTCCTTTTCTTTCTTTGATCTCTTGGAGACAGACCTAGTAGTAGTATTGCCAAGTCAAAGGCTAAGCACAGTGTGATAGATTTGGGGCATCGTTCCAGAATCCTCTCTACAATGGCTGGCCCAGGTCACAGCTCCACGGGCAGGCCCCTCCACTATCTGTCATTTTCCTTGTTTGTCATGTTTGCCTATCTGATGAGTGCCAACTGGATCCCTTGGTTGCTGTAATTTGCATTTCTCTAAGTATTAGTGATTTGAAGCTTTGTTTTATTCATTTGGCTGTAGAGAACTTGGGCATCTTTAGAAAAACATCTGTTCATATCCTCTGACCATTTATCAATTGACGAATGATTTTTTAGAAATTTGTATCAACTACTTACATATCTTAGAATGAGAACTTCATTGGACAGACTTGCTGTACTTATCTCCCAAGTTAATTTTCCCATGTAACTTTAGCTGCTTTGGTTGAAATTTTGTCAGGATTTTTAAATTTTATGTAATTAAAATTGTTGATTGTATCTTTTATGATCCTCTCTGTCCCTTTTTTAGTCATGAACTTTTCCTGTCCAAAAATCTAAAAGGCCTTCCCTTTCTTGTGCCTCTAACTAGTTTAAAATCTACTACCATCACCACCATCCCCTCCCCACCCCAAATCATTTCTCCAATTGGATCCATTTTTTTGGTAGAAGGTATGACATGTTGGTCTATACCTTGTTTCTGTTGAACTGATTTCAAATTCTCCCCAGAGTTTTTGGTCAAATAGTGATTTCTTACACTAGTAGTTTGTCTTTTTATCAAATAGTAATCTATTGTGTTCATTTATTTCCATATGTTGCATACCGAATCTTTTCCCCTGGTCAACCATATTTCTTAATCAGTACCAAATTTTTTTTCATTATTACTGCTTTGTAGTTTGGTTTGAGATCTGGAACTGCAGGCCCCCATCCTCCCATTTTTTTTTCATTATTTCCCTTGAGATTCTTGACCTTTTGTTCCTTCAGATGAATTTTATATTTTTTTCTAGCTCTATAATGTACTCCTTTGGTAGTTTGATTGGTTTGGCTCTGAACAAGTAAATTACTTTAGGTTGTATTATCATTTTTGTTATATTGGCTCAGCCAATATAATAATTAATATTGAATTATTTTGGTCTGTCTTCCTATAAAGAATGTTCTGTTGTTGTATTTTTTTAGTTTCTGTGTGTCCTGGCAGATAGAATCTCAAGTATTTTATACATTCTGTAATTATTTTAAGTGGAGTTTCTCTTTCTATCTCTTCCTGGGTTTTGTTGGTAACATACAAAAAAAGGACAAATTTTATATCTCCAACTTTCCTGAAAATAGTCATTGTTTCAATTAATTCCTCTTTCCTTCATGACCCTGGCCAATATGTCTTTACCAGTCCTTGTTATGTCCCTGGCTCAAGAGTTTGTTATTACTCTTTTAAGTTGTTACCCTGAAATCAGGCTTCTGCTCTTAAGGGGCCGTCTTCACCAAATGTTTGCTTCCTGGATCTGCTTTTCTCCTGTTTATCCCTTGCCTTCATGAAACCACCACCAATGCCTCTTTTGGCCCAAGCCTCATCTTTGACTGTGCCCTCTAGATTTCTTTCAGCAGTATCAGAAGGGAAGCAATAGTTGCCCAAGTGGACGGACCTCGGGCAGTCCTCTACTCTTCCCTGGAGAGACAATCAGCAGTTGCCTCAGTGCCCCTCAACAGAGGTGACCTCTCCTGAGCGATCTCTCAGCTGCCTGACCCTTCTGTTCAGGGGATCCCGCTTCCTCTCTATATCTGAAGGGCCTTCCTCTTCAGGAATAAACTGAGGTATATTTGGAGTTTCAGGTATGCTGATGACCTTCCATTCTTCTCTTGGTGACCCTGAGTGATGTTTCCACACTGCCTTTAAAGGTGCCTCTTCTGTCTCTCCCTCCCCTTCCCTCCCAAAGCATGGCCTCTCCTTGTGCTCGTGGCCTCAGATGGGGAGAGATGCTCTTCACATCCCTTTAGCTTCTCTTCAGGAAGGGCAGTTGTCAGAGAGTCCTGGCAGAAATGTCAGTGCTGCACACTCATGCCTCATCATTTCAGGATCCTTCCTAGGCTGTTTTGTCACTGTCAGAGAATCCCAGACTACTCAGGAGTGATGCCCATGGGTGCCTTCACCATGAGAGAAGCATCTTCTTGTCTCACCTACCTTGGTCTGCCATCAATGACTTTCTTCTGGAGTCCCCCCTCTCCTTTGGGGCTAGCCCTCCTGATCCTTTCCCCTTAACTCCAGTCATTTCCTTCCCTCCCTATACAAGCTCTGAGCCCTCTAGATCACCTGAAGAATTTCCTCACTGTCATTTCAGCCCATGTCCTGTTTTCTGGCCCCATCAGACATGTAGCCTTCTTCAGAAATAGAACATTGATGATGATGGTGGTGATGGTGGTGAAGTCATTAATGGCTAGCTAGTATTTATGTAGCACTTAAAGGTTTGCCAGGCTTTTTACATGTGTTAGCTCATCTGATCCTCACAATAGCCTTGGGAGGTAGGTACTGTTATTATCCCCTTTTTCAGATGAGAAAACTGAGGCACAAAGCAGTTAAGTGACTTGCCCAAGGTCATCCAGCTAGGAAGTGTCTGAGGTGGGATTTGAACCCAGCTCTTCCTGCCTCCAGGCCTGGTCCTCTGCTTCCTGGGCGCAGTGGACTGGGCTGCTTGCTGAGAAAGTAGAACTTTTAGCTTAGATCCTAAAAAATTTACCACTGAGGAGGGGGTTATCACTAATAGGCAGCTATAGTACTCTGTTACATTGTGAGTACTTTCATTATGAAGGAGGTACTGGGTAAAGTTTCAAGAACCAGCATCTTTCTCCACCTGGGGGGAACACTTTGCCAGGTTGGATTTTTTTTAATAACATAGATGGGCAGGAGGAGGAGGGAGAACATTCCAGGCTTGGGGGTCAGACAGGAAACAAAGGCAGGAGACTGTGATTCCTACTTGGGTGGGCAGAGGAGTATCCAGTGTGGCAGAACATTGCCCCTTCTTCCTCTAGACCCCCAGTGACTGGAATCAGCCATGTATGCTCTCAGGCATGGAGATAATTTTTCTTTTGGTGAAGACTGGGTTTCAAACAACTCTGAAAGACTTTAAAACTGACCAGTTGTGTCGCCAGAGAATTCATTATGAAGCATGTAATGCTCCCGACAGAGAAGAAATAAACGACTAACAGTGGAAAAAGAGACATAGATTTTTGGACACAACCATTGGGTGGATTAGTTTTGCTTGAGAATGCTTATTTGTCAGGCTTTTTAATTGGGGGGTTGTGGGAGGGGGAAAGATTAGTAGTAATGATGCCAAAAAAAAGGGGCCGTTGAAATAACCTCTGAAAATGCCGAGGGGAGAGGCAGAGGGAGTTCAGAGGGAAGCACAGACAAGCTGGAATTTGGAAAGCAGTGTGTGGAATTTTACATTTATCTACACATACTGACATATACACATATCTTTCTTAATAAAGCAAGTGATAGGAAATCATGCCTTTATATACAATCATTTTGTGTTCTGTGTATGTGGAAATGCTCCTTTTTGGTTCAAGTTCAAAATAAAAAAATCATCTTAAAAGACTTCATTTCAGTCATATATTTGACAAAAATTTCTCATGATGTTGAGAAATTTGGGTTGTTAATAGTGCAGTTGGATGGGTTTGAGCCAGTTGAATTACCATATCAAGGATGTTAATAAATGGATCCAAAAGTATAATGTCCCATGGCGGGGGGGGGTAGTGCTAAGAGTCCCACTGTTCTTTGTCTTGTCAGGACATGAGTCCTGAGTTGAATTTTAAAATGCCCAGGATGATGTCATATGAATAACATTAGAACTGAATAGGGATGTTTGTTTAACCTGAAGGTTGATATTGGAGTGGGGGGAGGAGGGGAGGTACATGTCCTCAAATATTTGAAAGGGGTATTATCCACAAGAGGGATTAGACTTATTCTGTGGGGATCTGGTAAGACCCACAAGTAAAAGTTGCCAGAAAGTAGATTTTGGCTGAATGAAAGGAAGAACTTTTCCTGATTAGAGCTGTCTGAAAGTGGAATAGACTTAGCCTTGATGGTGACAGCTTCAATATAGGTGTTTCCAAGCTGAGGCTGGCTGCCCACTGAGAGGGGCAGAGGCAGAAGAGACCAGCAGGGTTCAGGGATGGTCTCCGAGTTACTTGAGAACTCCAGGATCCTATTATGTCCACACTGGCTATCTTTGCAGTTGCTAGCTTTAGAGTTGGGAGTTTTTAAGCTTCCCAAGCTTTCTGGTTACCTGGTTTTCTATTAATGACTAATTTGGATGAAGAATGAGAGAACAGAAAGCAAACCTGTACATGAATACAGGTGCTAAATGTGTTTTCCTGAAGGTTCCCTTTTAATTAGTTTACTTTTTGCCACCTGTGGTGAAATTGTGTTGTCTGAATTAGTATGTCATTCAGTTGTTTCAGTTGTGTCAACTCTTTATGATCCCATTTAGGGTTTTCTTGGCAAAGACACTAGAGTGGTTTGCCGTTTTCTTCTCCAGCTCATTTTACAGATGAGGAGCTGAGGCAAACAGGGTAAACTGACTCACTGAGGGTCACACAGCTATTAAGTGTCTACGGTCAGGTTTGAATTCCAGAAGATGAGTCTTCCTGACTCCAGGCCTAGTGCTCTATCTTGCACTGCACCACCTTGCTGCCCCTGAGTCCGTATGATAACCACTCAGATTCATAACTTATCATTGAAGGTTTCTCTATTTTAAAGTATAGCCTTTAGTATAATTGGATCTTTGATATTTTTATATTTTCACTTTTATTATTTATGTTGTCAGCCAGAAAAGCATGACTGAATTGAGTTTTAAAAACCAAAATTCATCTTGTAGGCACTGTGAAGAAATGTGGCTTGTTGAAGATAATTCACGAGAAGTACAAGACCAATAAAAAAGTAGTGGATCCTGTTGTGTCTAATTTCCTTCAGTCATTTGAAACTGCCATTGAATATAACAAAGAAGTAGAGCCCCTCCTAGGGAGAGCCCAGGTGAGCCTGAGAATGCATGTGGCACCATCCTTTTGGTTGTGATCATGTAGAACTTGTATGTGGTCCCAGAGTCCTACTTGCTGACACCCAGGCGGTGAGTAAGGACTCCAGAATGAGTTTGTTCTATAACCCATGTAGTATAATTCAGTAGAGGATGGGGTGCTGTGGAGGATAGAAACTAGACCTTGGAATCAGGAGGCCTTCAGTCCTGCCTGAGATTCAGTCTCTGTGACCCTTGGAGAGTCCCATCACCTCTCAGTGCCCAGGGCAGAGTTTTTGAAGACTCTGAGTTGCTGATCATATCACAGGAGGAACTTCCTACATGGGGAATTCCCAAACAGTTGTAATCCCATCTGGACCTTCTTTTGAACTATTCTTTCATGTGCTTCTGCTTTCCATTATTTCCTATTCCTTTTTGGTGTGAATGCTGAATAAGATGGCTGTAACTCACCAATGTTGGGTCACATAATTTGCTAGTTTTGACAGTAAAAAATAAGGTTCCCTCATATATAGAGATCTTTACTCTAGAGCAGGAAAGTGCTTTGTTGTTGCTTCATACTGGCCCTGAGAGGGAGGGTGTAAGTATTACCTTCATCCCTATGTAAAGATTTGGACTGTGGGCTAAATTTTTTATTACAAGCCTTTAGAGCTGGAAGGGGCATTAGAGAACATCTAGCCCATTCTTCTCATTTTTCGTATGAAGATGTTATGACCCAGAGAAACAGAGGAACTTTTCCTAAATTACCTCATGTCTGCCAGGTCCCAGAAAGGGTAAACAGCAGGCCTAGGAGCCGAACCCACATTCCATTGTCGCTTCCAAGAGCATCTCAGGGCTCACTTCTTTGCTGGTCCAATTAATTTTCCAAAAACAAACTGCTGATTTTGTGACTCCTGTACTTAAGCAGGAACAGTGGTTTCTATTGCCTAATGTAGCAAGTCGGAACCCCTGCCCTCTCAAGATCCTCCATAAGCTAGCCCTCCCCTCATTCCCTTATGTCCTTTTACTCTGAACACAGACCCTCCTTTCCAGTCAAACTAGCCTCCTCACAGTCTCTTTCACTTGCCATACCAATTCTCCTTTTTTCTGTTCTTGCTTGAACAAAGACTCATGCCTTCCATCCTGGAATGCCTGCTTTCCATCCTGGAATGCCTGCTTTCCTTCCCTTTGACAGGCAGATTCCCACCTGTCCTGTAATCATGCCTTTTTGATCAGATCGAAAGTTCTTGGAAGTCATAGAGTGTCTTCCCTTCTTCCTTCCAGCAGCTGGCACAACCCCAGTTATGTACCAGGGACTGCATAAACATAGATAGATTTGAGCACTCCTTGATTTGTCTTGCCCCTCACTTCAAGAATTCAGTGGGAGCGGGATTGTTTCACCACAGGTTTGTGATTGGTATGATTGTAGATAATTTTGAGCAATAGTACTTCTCAAGTTCATTAACTTCTCTGTGAAAGGACAAATAACTTTTCTTCATAATGAAAGATTGAGGAGATTAAACCTGATAGAAAACTTTGAACTATTTGAAGAAATGTACCATGGAAAGTTATCACTATTACTCTAATGCCGATTAAATTAATCCAATAAACACTTTGATATGACTTGAAACCTACTAAAAAAAACTCCCCTAATTTTTATTAGTCCTGATTATTCATTTTTCTAAACTTTATGTTCAAATCTTAAATGTTCAAGTATGTGGTCTGTTTCACTGGATTGTTCACTTGAGTGGGACAAAAACCATTTCTACTTCTTTTGATTCTTTCTCCCTGTTCTAGTTCTAGTAAACACTCAGTAAATATTTCCACATCATTAGGCCAAGACCCTGAAGTCCACTTATAGCAAATACTTTCTCCCTCACAGTCACATATTTACAGAAAATCAGGTAAGAGTGGAATACTTTTCATAGTCTGAGATACATTTTCTCAAAAGCTGACTGAGCCTGGGCTTCTAAGACTACAGGCCACATGATGATTTATGTAGGTGTTGGACTCTTAAAGTAAGGTATTGCTGCTTTACTGGAAAATTGATTTTAACTTGTAACTTAGTACTTTCTGAGCATGAAAACTCACATCTAGCTTCTTGCTTTTTTTTCTAAAAAAGTGATAGGAGAGATGGATGGAGAAGAAGTAGGAGTCAAGACAAAGCTGTGGTGTATTGATGTAGGTGCTTCTGATCTACCCTTGAGCATTTTTCTTTTGCAGGAAAATTTGAATCCCTTAGTGGTCCTGAACTTATTTAAAAGAATCCCTGCTGAAGATATACCTCTCCTTCTAATGAATCCAGAAGCAGGGAAGCCCTCCGACTTGATTCTTACACGCCTTTTGGTACCTCCTTTGTGTATCAGGCCCTCCGTTGTGAGTGATCTGAAGTCTGGCACAAATGAAGATGACTTGACTATGAAACTGACAGAAATCATCTTCCTTAATGATGTTATCAAAAAGGTTAGTGCTGCAGAGCAGTCTGGGAGGATTACAACATATTTGCGTAAAACTAGAAACCAATGTACTTTTACTTTTGGTCTTCTGATTTTCAGCATCGGATATCGGGCGCCAAAACACAGATGATCATGGAAGATTGGGACTTCCTGCAGCTCCAGTGTGCTCTCTACATCAACAGTGAACTCTCAGGTATACCCCTCAACATGGCGCCTAAGAAATGGACCAGAGGTTTTGTTCAGCGGTTGAAAGGAAAACAAGGTAGATCTGATTTTTTTCTCCTTTTTTTCTCAGTTCAGTAATGTGTATATTGTCAGCAGGCAGTCACAATAACATGAGATTTTATGTGAAAGCAAGGTTTATTATAAGAGAAATGAACATGCTTGTGGAACCCAGAGTTCAGTTATCACAGAAGTTTCACATATCTATGACAGTACAGCAAAAGAGGAGGGGAAAACAGGAAGGGGTGTGGCATGGGAGGAAAAAGGTACAATAATCCTTCCCTAGGGAGGAGCAAGGCAGACTGTAGCCACAGCATTCTTTTCCTTTGGGATCCTCTAGACTCTGAAGATAGGAGGGTCTACTTACCTGCAAAGGACCCCGGCTGCACAAGCATTTTTTCCAGCCTGGCCAACACCTATCTTGCCTCTCTAGAACTCAGAGAATCCATCTTGGGGTGCAAATGACAGATTATATTGGTTGGAGGAGGCTTTGTCCTGGACAGTCCTGGGTCCAGTGTTTCTGGAAAATATGGCAACTCAAAAAAACCAGTTCAGGGGACCCATTAACATCCCTTAAGAATATTAAGAGCTCACTATGTGCCAGGCACCAGGCTGAGGGCAGGGCATCTGAACCCAAACAAAAAAACCAGCCCCTCCCCTCAAGGAGCTTCACATTCAAATGGGGGAAGGCACCTCCTCAAACAGAACTGGAAAGTGGAGAGGGCAGCATGATGGATGCCTGGGCAGGGCCCCAGTGGCTGGGGAGAGTCCAGAGAGTGGAGAGTAAAGCTAGGAGAAAAGTGACCGTGTTTGAACAAAGTCCAGGCTGAGGCCTCTGCCAGAGAGCAGTGTCTCCCGGAAGAGAATACTGCTGGAAAAGTTCTGGGGGCCAAGAGGGCATTCTTAGGTCTTCCTTGAATTGCGTCTGCCATTTTAAGATCCAGGTTGGACATGTAAACAAACACCAAGTAATCAGTAGAGTTAGTTGGCAAAAAGAGCCCACCACACAGACTTAAGCCATTCCTTTATTTTTACTTCATAAGGTCGCTTTAGAGGAAACCTCTCTGGAAAAAGGGTAGACTTTTCTGGCAGAACAGTCATCTCACCTGACCCCAATCTTCGAATAGACGAAGTAGCCGTGCCAGTTCACGTGGCCAAAATATTAACCTTTCCTGAGAAGGTGAGCACTGGAAAACTACTTGCTTTACTTGTTTTACTTTTAAAAAGTCATCTGTTGTGTTTGATTCAAGGGAAGTGTATTTTGTTGTTGTTCAGTTGTTTCAGTCATGTCTGACTCTCTTCAACCCCATTTGGGGTTTTCTCGGCAAAGATACTGGTTTGTGGTTTGACATTTCTTTCTCCAGCTCATTTTACAGACAAGAACAGTGAGGTAAGCAAGGTTCAGTGATTTGCCCAGGGTCACACAGCTAGTAAATGTCTGAGGCCATATCTGAACTCAGAAAGATGAGTCTTCTTGACTTTAGACCTAGAATTCTATCCACTGCACCACCTAACTGCCCCAGGGAAATGTATATTCTGCATTTTATGGTTGTAAGGGGCACTTTAACTAGTGATCTAGACACAACTCTAGAATAATAATAGGAAAATAATCCATTTCCTTCCTGGTGATTCATAATTAACGCTAGGTTAGAGATATAGCTACATCATTTAGTTTCTCCGTTAAAATTGCTGTGGTTTTTTTTAATTCTACTCTTACATATGTAAAAAAAAAAAAAAAACTTGTGATGCTGGAATCATGCATATAGCACATTTTAATAACAAATACACAAAAACTGTTTCACTAGACATGTTGGCCCACTTTTCAAGGAGTTTGGATAGTAGACTACATGGGGTGTTCCTTTTCTAATTATTGTTTAGTATAAAGAACATAAAAATTAGTCATGGAATCAACAGAAACATGAAAATCAGACCATAAAAAAGGACTTCTCATTTTTTTCATTTTGCTCCTACAGGTAAATAAAGCAAACATCAATTTTATGAGGAAACTCGTTAGAAATGGTCCTGAAATTCACCCAGGAGCCAATTTCATTCAGCAACGGCACATGCAAATGAAAAGGTACTATCTTGACTAGATTTATCTGCCTCCTAATGGCTAAAGTTTATAACTGTAGTATTATAATATAGTTCAGCCACAGAACTTAATTTCAGAATTTGGAATTTTCCATTTTCTTATTTGACCTCAAGAGATTTGTGCTGTATTTGAGCTTAAGAATTTTTAGATATTGGAATGTGATATTGTTGGTACTATATTTGCCCTGTAACAAAAGATATATTGTTTACCATCTTTGACCTTTAAATACATATTGGTAGATCAGTTATTCAATAGTAAACTTTTTCTTTTAATTCACACAGTGAAAATGTAATAGTGTATTAACTATTATAGAAAAGCTAAGCCTTCTGAACTCTTACACAATCAGAGCATGTTTCAGTTGCTTATATTTTCCAAAGAGGATGAACTCCAGGTTAATTGTTCTTTCCCTCTTGGGAGATACCATATGCAAAAAAAGTCATGAATGAAATAGGCCACTATTAATAGTTCTTAAGCTTTGATTTTGGGAGGAAATGTTCTTTGAACTTCTTAATCAGAAATCATGATTTTTGTCATAATTATGACAAAATTATGACTTTTGTCATAAGGTTTCTGAAGTATGGAAATCGGGAGAAGATGGCGCAAGAGCTCAAGTATGGTGACATCGTAGAGAGACATCTCATAGATGGTGATGTGGTGTTGTTCAATCGACAGCCATCCCTACACAAATTGAGCATCATGGCTCACTTAGTGAGTATAGAATGACTGTTTTCTGTTCACTGGAAGCCCTGTTGTAAATATACTGCAGCACAGAATTTCAGATTCTTGACTCCGGCAGTTACATGATAATCTCAGTACATTTTCTAAACTTTTCCCTTACCCTGTCTTTTGGTTTTCTAAAACTTCAGTTTGTCTTTAGTGCTGTGAATCTTGATGACACTGTTATCTTGAGACACTAAATACAGAGTGACAGTCTGAAGAAAAGTCATTGGAATAACCTCATGGACCAAAGGGCATGAAACTTTCTATGTAATGAAATAGCAGAAGATTCATTTTACTTAAAATTTTTTATTTTAATAAGCTAAGAAGCCACAGTTCTTGAAATGATTTATCTTTTCAGTGCTTCCTTAACTAAGACATTGGCTTCTTTATTTTATAATTGGATTCACAATGACATTGGTAATTTTTTTTAGTATTTAAAGTATAAGAGAACTGCAACTTTTATTCATAAAATATTCACAAACTCTTCTGTCTTTGAAGAAGTTAAATTTATGAGCTCACTATAATGTACACATGACTTGTAAAGGGTTGTGTTAACAGCCTTGAATGAAGGTCTTCAAAGGTGGGTACATTAATTGGGGCTAAATAACAAAACAAACGTTTTAAGATATATGTAGGATTGAAGTTTGGTTGGGGGGAGGGGTTGGAGGTTTTTACACATTTTTTAAAAGTGAGTATTTCACATCTCATACCAAATAGTGACAAATTCACATTATAATTGAATCTAATAGCTTTCCTTGACAGTTGCTCCTGGGACTTGTGATTTAGTGGAAGAACGCAATTTGGAGTAGGAGGACCTGAGTCTGTGCTGCTCACTCCACATGTGAGCAGTTCACTTCAGGCCCTTTGAGTGACTCTTTGTCTTCTTCTCTGTGAAATAATGGAGTTGGACTTTGTAGTCTTCAGGGACCCTTCCAGCTCTGAACTCTTAACCTGTGAAGAAAAATGTGATGTAAATAACATCTGTGACTTACTAGAATAACTAGAAATCCATTTCTAAGAGCCACAGCCTCTCATTTTTGAGGGAACCATTTTCAAATGAATTGGCTAAATTCAAAAGAAAAATTCCATTTGCACAAAACCTGCTTTCCTTTTTGTAGGCAAGAGTAAAACCCCACCGGACTTTCAGATTTAATGAATGTGTCTGTACACCCTACAATGCTGATTTTGATGGAGATGAAATGAACCTTCATCTTCCTCAAACTGAAGAAGCTAAAGCAGAGGCTCTTGTTCTGATGGGGGTAAGTGAGATGTCAGTGTTTGTCTAGGAGCATTATGTCTTACCTAGAAGACCATGGCTTTTGTGCATGGACTCCTTTAAAGGTTTTCTTAGGAACAGACATGAGGCCAGCAAGCCATATGGTTTCTCTTCCTAGTTTAGCTGTTAATTGGTATTTATGCTTCCCATGTAGAATTGGTTGGTGACTTTAATTGTAAAACAGGTTTGGCTGTCAGAAATAGCATTCCTCCCTCGTCCCCCATCATTGCAGATGATTCCTTAGAGAAAATACAGCAAAACCGCAGTAATAGTTACAAAAGCCAGATTGTTCTTTGATGCTGCTTAGCTGCTTAGATCTTTGATTTCATTGAAATGAGGAATTCCCAATGAGAAAACTCCCTCTCCCCATGAAGTCATCTGCTTACAGTCTTAAGAAAGTTGCCTGGGACTCAAAAAAGTTAAGTTCTTTGCCCAGGGTCACAGAGAGGATATATGTCAAATAGAATTGGAACCCACATCCTCCGACCTGACACTATCTCTGTCTGCCAGGCCATGCTTGCTGTCTCTGATCACTGTATGTCCTCATATATTTAGTATCATCAGAAAGTTAAGAGGTTCCGTAAAAATGAACTTTCCATATAACTTAAATATGTCCTTTCAAACTCTGGCATTGTTTTATTTGAATGGTTAGACCTAATTCTACAGTATCTTATACCCTTCTCTGCTTTCTAAAAGAGCCTCTTCTGACTACAATAAAACCTTTTCTTGATGGTATTGTAATCTTTTTGTCACTGAGCTTTATTTGTTATCCAGTGAGCTATTTATTATGCAGAAGCTATTAATGTATGTAGGCATTTTCACCCCTTCACAAAATGACTCCAGAGTGTTAGGGTATTTAGTTCTGCCTGTGGTTTATAGTGTTGCCTGTTTTCTCCTCTCTTATCTGCCCCTTGTTACTCTATGTACTTGCCTTTAACAGCAATGCCTCCTTATCCTCTGTCATGTTCTGAGGCTTCACCTGCCCTTCCCCACCCACAGACATAGCATGCTTCTAATTGGCCACTTCTCATTCACTGTGATTTGGGAAACCTGATAATCAAGCTTGTTAGACTTGTGTATGAAACGAAGGTAAATGGACTCTCAAGTAAAGGCCTTAGGGGCTTTTCCATAATTAAAAGCACATCATATCTTTGTATTATTCCCTTTTGGAGTTCTTACCCCAACCCTAATGAATGTTATGAGCAAAGGGATCTTGAGACAAGTGAGCTAGATATGTGTTAAATCTTTGGAAAACTGGCCATTGACTGTATTTTTCCAATAGAGAGTGTAATATGGATTCTAAACAGTTCCAGTAACTAATAGATTTCCTGCCTTTGTAACAGGAATATTCCTTGCTAAGAGTTCTGTAGATATTTTTTTTTTCTTTTTGATGAAATGCCCCTGTTTCTTTCCTGAAACCTTGATAAGTGACTTAGGAACTGATGAGCCGTTAGTTGGGGTTAGAGGTCCAAGGACATTTTCTTCCTCCCACCACACTGAAGTGACATTGAACTTGGGTGCTTCCTGCTGATAACTGTTTTAAGATGCCCATGATCCCTAGGGAAGCACCCTCTTTCTTTCTTCTTGATAGCCATTAGTCAAGATCAGTCAGGTAGAGTTTCATGTATAGAAATTGGAGAGGCTGAGTATGGTGGTATAGTCTTGTAATCCCTGTTACTGGGGAGGCTGACAGATCAGTGAAACTTGGCAGTCCCAAGCTACAATAGGGCTACAAACTAATCAGATATCCGCAGTAAGTCCAGCAGAAATATGGGGAGCCCCTAAGAGCAAGGGAGGGCTGCTAGACTTCCTATGGAGAGCTGTCCCAGGAAAAACAGAGCAGGTCAAAGCTTCTGTCCTGATCAGCAGTGAGATCTTGCCTATGAGCAGCTACTGTAGTGCCAGTCTAGGCAAGATGAGGAGTCCCACTCTCAAAAAAGTAGAGACTAGACAGAAAAAAACAATTGTTATATGTTCTTTCACTTCAAAAGTAAGGGCTGAGAGTATCCATCTGAAACAACTAAATGTTTTATTAGTTAGAAGAGGAGTGACCTATTAGCCAAAGAGAAATTCAGCCGATATGTCTGAGTAATGCTTTAAAATAAAAAAATGGCATTGTTTGTTTTTAAAACACTTTTTTCATCATTCAAAGAATCTATTTTTTGGAATGGTTAGTGAGGAATAGGTAACAAAAAGTAATTATGCAATATGAAAAAAAAGGAAGCATTATTTTTGTAAACCTTTTGAGGAATTGTTGCAAATGATTCTAACATTAGGTGAATTATGGTGCATTTGATCTTTTTCTCTTTTAGACAAAAGCAAACCTAGTAACGCCAAGAAATGGGGAACCACTAATTGCTGCTATTCAGGATTTCTTGACAGGTGTGTCACATGCACATTGCGGGGGGGGGAGCAGAAGATGGTGGATATAGTGAGGTATTCAAGTGATTTGTTTTTGTGAAAAGTACTTTCAAAATAATCACCACAATGTATTTTGAACATAGGTTCATTGAACTGTCAAATGTTAGAGCTAAAATAAGTCATACAGGTTATCTATTCCCACACCCTCATTTTACAGACAAGGAAACTGATCAGTAGAAGGAAAGTGATTTGCCCAGTGTCACAAAGCTAGATAATGGGTGAACTGGCAATGGAACCCAAGTCTTGTGACTCCTGGTGGGCTGAGTGTCTTAGTGATTGTTATAGTTTTTAAGTGTATCCATAAAAAACCTTTGCTAAAGGTTTTGAATTTTCTTCCCTTATTAATAAAATACTTTGTAAAATGTAAAGTATTCCATAAATATTTGCTGTTTTAATTAGTTGGTTTATCAGCACAAATGCCTACAATATTTTTAGTGACTTCTAAAATTTATCCTGAAATGTGACCAGTGTGTATTTTCCATTAACTACTATTCTTTGTATTTTACAACTTCAGGTGCCTATCTTCTTACTCTTAAAGATACTTTCTTTGATCGAGCTAAAGCGTGTCAGATCATTGCTTCCATTCTAGTTGGCAAGGATGAGAAAATTAAAGTTCGCCTTCCACCCCCAACAATCTTAAAGGTTGGTTTTTAATAACAGTTAAATCTTATGTGTTTATTGTCAAACCGTCTATAGCCTAACTAAGCCTTTAAATGACATCTGTAGCCAGGCACACAGAGCCTTGAGCTCAAAGCCAACTTGGCTGGTATAATAGAGTCATGACCTTTTTGCTTGACAAAATGTAGTGAAGGTACTCTTAGCTGGCCAGTGCTTTATCCTAATGTTCTCCACTTTCAGCCTGTTACCCTGTGGACTGGAAAACAAGTCTTCAGCCTCATCCTTCAGCCCAGTGATGAGAATCCCGTGAGAGCCAATCTTCGAACAAAGGGCAAGCAGTACTGTGGCCGAGGGGAGGACCTCTGTGTGAATGACTCCTGTGAGTCAGGCCCACTCTTACTCTTCAGTGTGCTCATACTAGGGAGGGGAAAGGGTCAATGGTCCTCAAAAATGAGGTTGAAAAGGAGATATTTGAAAGTTTCCCTGAACCTTTAGATAAAGTATATGGTTTCTTTTTCATTCCTGCTGTTAAGACTACAGTACTGCAATATTTTATCTTGGAGAAGACTACAGAATTACAGCTCACAGTTAATGTGTTTTTCACTAATTGTGTGTGTGTGTATTTTCATAGCTTTCCTAGGCTTCAATTAAAATGAAAGTGAGTTGCGAAAGCTCCAAACATATTATTAGCACACATTACTAATTAAAAAACAGGAGTAGAAGGAACTCTGGTTTTAAAGTCTACTTCTTGCATGTATGAACTGTGTCTCTGGAAGCAGTTTCCTCTATCTGTAAGATGAAGGGTTAGATGAGATCTCTCACTCTAAATCCCATCATTCTATGTAGCCTTATCCAGGAAAGCATTCACCTTCGAGCCTGACATCTGTGGCCAAGGGTTTGAATTTCAAGTCCTTGAAAGATTACCTCAGAGTCAGATACCTCCTGTCCCCTAGCTCTAAAGTAACAGTTAATGTTATGAAGGCTTCTGGCCTTTTTCTCTGTTGTGTCTCTCCTTGACTGTGTGGTTTTGGTAATGTTTGGCTCTTTCCTTCTCTGTTTGTTGGTTCTGCTTTCTGGGTATTGAGGTGGAACAGCTTTTAGTTTGCAATTTAAGTAAATTGGGTAGAGCACTGAAGTCCTTTTCTTCCCTATCTCCCAGAAAAAGACAACCTTTGAGGAGAACCCTCTTCACTCACTACTTTAGCCTTAGACATCTTGATATGCTACCTTTGTCATGGTGGTGCACTCCTGACCACGTACAGGGAGCCTTCACTGCTAACCTTTGTGCTTGTAGATGTGACCATCCAGAATAGCGAATTAATGAGTGGCAGCATGGACAAAGGAACTTTAGGGTCCGGATCCAAGAACAACATCTTTTACATTTTGCTGAGAGATTGGGGGCAGATTGAAGCTGCTGATGCAATGTCACGGCTCGCCAGGCTGGCACCCGTTTATCTGTGTGAGTACTTCAGGGTCCCTTGTAGGTAAATCAACGTAAATAACAAGCAGTTCACACATTATACCTTCACACTGGAAGACTAAAATGGCAAATGGAAAATTGCTGTTCTCACTATTTTAGCAGTGTTGCTTTCTTCAAAAGTGAACTTATACTTGGATAAATTATTCATATCTGTTGCTAGAATTAGCTATTTCTCTGTAAATTTGTATTTACTTTTTTAATAAATGAAAAGACATTCTGCACATTGACATCTGCGTTGTATTTCACAAAATAAGATCCATCATTTCTTTACCTTCTTTTCTGCCCTGCAGCTAACCGAGGCTTCTCCATTGGGATCGGCGATGTTACACCAGGCCAGGGACTGCTCAAGGCCAAGTACGAATTACTGAACGCTGGCTACAAAAAATGTGATGAATATATTGAAGCCTTGAACACAGGCAAACTGCAGCAGCAGCCTGGCTGCACCGCGGAGGAGACATTAGAGGTAAGGGCTTGTGATTTTTCTCTGCTTTTGTCTGTTGCAGTGTAGACTTCAGTTGCTAAAAAGGAATTCTGTTGGATTAATGATTGTGAGGAGACATTCTGGTGCAGCTGAAGAAGCCCTGCATGGGTGGTCACTAGACCTGGATTCTAGTCCAGACCACTGCGACCTGTTGTAACCTTGGGCCATTCACCTCAGCAGTTAGAGAGCTTAGCTTCCTGATGCGGACAACTAAAACTAAATTCTTTCCAAGTTATGACTATTTCCCTTCTGGTTCTGACATTCAAGATCCAGAAACCCTCGATGTTTGTTCATTTGGCCACTTGGGGTTGCTCTTGTTTTATCCGAGTATTTTGGGCCCATTCTACAGTTGTTCTTAGCATTTGTGTTCACCTTCAGCATGGACACATCAACACATCATCACTGTTAGTGCAGAAGCTGACACTACTGCTTTTGAAAGAGCTGGCTGTGTAAAAGAGCCTATTTTTCATAATCATATTACCTGCTATTCCCTAGATTTGGTGCAGCTGTTATTGCCAGCTGTTAACATTCTGATGAGTTGGTCTCTAAGTAGCCTAGATCAGCAGCCTAACTTGAAGAATAGTTCCTGCTCTCCCCCCCTTCTCTTTTCTTCCTTCCCTCCTCTTTCTCTCCCTCACCCCCTTTGTCTTTATCTCTTTGTCTCTCTCCCTCCTTCCCCTCTCTCCTTCCCTTCCCCTCTCTCTCCCTCCACTTTTTTGGACAGTATCCTATACTACAAAAGCATTTGATAGCATCCATTGTGGGGAGATTTCTCAGAATCAAAACCTGACTGACTCATTTCTGAGGCAGATTGATGTACAGGTAACCTTCAGGTCTTTTTTTTAAAATTATTTTATTTGTTCACAGTGTTCTACAGTCACTTCCATATATCTTAGATTTTTTTCCCCCTCCCTCCCCCTTCTTCCCTCCTTCCTCCCCACTCCCTCCCTTAGATGGTATACAATTTTATATAGGTTCTGCACATACATTCCTGTTTCTTCAGGTCTTTTTTAAGGTTGTCTGGGACTTCTTTGAAAAGCTAGATTAAAAAAAACAAAAGATAATTTAGTATTACAATTTAGTTTTTGTAAAGGTCAGTTTTAGAATTAATCATACTCGTAGCTGATATTCTACTCAGACTCCTATTTCTTGTCTTTCTGTGGGAATCATAGGCATTGATCCTTAAGGAACTCTCAGTGATCCGAGACCATGCTGGCAGTGCTTGCCTCCGAGAGCTGGACAAGAGCAACAGCCCCCTTATCATGGCCCTTTGTGGCTCTAAAGGTAAGTCTGCCAGGAAAAGAGCTTCTTCAAGTGATTCTTAGCTTTCCGATGAAGAGATTTGGTGCAGTACTAACAAGAAGTCATTAGTTTTTTAAGAATGGCATGGTGTCTAGGAAAAAATCTCCAGGGCCAGATGGATTCACAAGTGAATTCTATCAAACATTTAAAGAACAGTTAATTCCAATTCTACATACACTATTTTTGAAAATTGGGGAAGAAGGAGTCCTCCCAAATTCTTTCTATGATACAAATATGGTTTTGATACCCAAACCAGGAAGAGACAAAACAGAGAAAGAAAATTATAGACCAATTTCCCTAATGAATATAGATGCAGAAATTTTAAATAAGATTTTAGCAAAATGAATACAGCATCTTATCACGAGATTAATACATTATGATCAGGTAGGATTCATACCAGGACTACAGGGCTGGTTCAATATTAGGAAAACTATTAGCATTATCGATCACATCAGCAACAAAGCTAACAAAAACCACATGATTATCTCAATAGATGCAGAAAAAGCTTTTGACAAAATACAACACCCATTCCTACTAAAAACACTGGAGAACGTAGGAATAAAGGGAACTTTCCATAAAATAATAAGCAGTATCTATCTAAAACCTTCAGCAGGCATTATATGCAATGGGGATAAGCTAGATGCATTCCCAATAAGATCAGGGGTGAAACAAGGTTGTCCATTATCACCACTATTATTCAATATGGTACTAGAAATGTTAGCTGTAGCAATTAGACAAGATAAAGATATTCAAGGAATAAGAATAGCCAAAGAAGAAACTAAGTTATCACTCTTTGCAGATGATATGATGATTTACCTAGAGAATCCCAGAGATTCAAGTAAAAAATTACTTGAATTAATAAACAACTTTGGCAAAGTTGCAGGTTACAAAATAAACCCACACAAATCTTCTGCGTTCCTATATATTAGCAACAAAGTCCAACAGCAAGAGATAGAAAGAGAAATCCCATTTAAAGCTAGGGTTGACAGTATAAAATACTTAGGAGTCTACCTGCCAAAACAAACCCAGGGATTATATGAACACAATTACAAGACACTTTTTGCACAAATAAAGTCAGATTTAAGTAAGTGGAAAAACATTAGTTGCTCATGGGTAGGCCGTGCTAATATAATAAAAATGACAATTCTACCTAAATTAATATACTTATTTAGTGCCATACCAATTAAACTATCAGACAATTACTTTCTAGAGCTGGATAAAATAATATCAAAATTCATTTGGAAAAACAAAAGGTCCAGAATATCAAAGGGACTAATGAAAAGAAATGCTTGGGAAGGTGCCCTAGTGCTACCAGACCTCAAACTGTACTATAAAGCAGCAGTTATCAAAACCACTTGGTATTGGCTAAGAAACAGAGAGGTAGACAAGTGGAATAGACTTGGCACTCAAGATGCAGTAGGCAAGGAATATAGCAACCTTCTGTTTGATAAACCCAAGGACCCCAGCTTCTGGGATAAGAACTCATTGTTTGACAAAAATTTCTGGGAAAACTGGATAACAGTGTGGCGGAAATTAGGCATAGACCCATACCTGACACCGTACACAAGAATAAAGTCCAAATGGGTACATGATTTAGGTATAAAGATTGATACCATGAATAAACTGGAGAAGCAAGGAATAGTGTATTTATCAGATCTATGGAGAAGGGAAGAATTCTTTACTAAAGGAGAGATAGAAAGCATTATGAAATGCAAAATGGATAACTTTGAGTACATTAAACTGAGAAGTTTTTGCACAACCAAACCCAATGCAACCAAAATCCAGAGGGATGTAGTAAATTGGGAAAGAATTTTTACAGCTAAGCTCGGGGATAAAGGCCTCATTTCTAGAATATATAGAGAACTGACCCAAATGTATAATCATACAAGTCATTCCCCAATTGATAAATGGTCAAAGGATATGAACAGGCAATTTTCAGAGGAAGAAATTAAAGCTATCTATAATCATATGAAAAAATGCTCTAAATCACTATTGATTAGAGAGATGCAAATCAAAACAACTCTGAGGTACCACATCACACCTATAAGATTGGCAAACATGACAGAACAAGAAAATGATAAATGCTGGAGAGGATGTGGGAGAGTTGGAACACTAATTCATTGTTGGTGGAGCTGCGAGCGCATCCAACCATTCTGGAGAGCAATTTGGAACTATGCCCAAAGGGCTACAAAAATGTGCATACCCTTTGACCCAGCAATATTGCTACTAGGACCCAAGAGATCATAAAAATGGGAAAGGGTCCCACATGTACAAAAATATTTATAGCAGCACTATATGTAGTTGCCAAAAACTGGAAGTCAAGGGGATGTCCATCAATTGGGGAATGGCTGAATAAATTATGGTATATGAATGTAATGGAGTACTATTGTGCCATAAGAAATGATGAACAAGAAGACTTCAGAGAGGCCTGGAAGGACTTATATGACCTGATGCTGAGTGACAGGAGCAGAACCAGGAGAACTTTGTGCACAGCAACGACCACAGTGTGTGAGAGTTTTTTCTGGTAGACTTGGATTTTTGTAATAATGCAAAAACTTCTTATTAAAAAAAAAAAAATCCCAAAGGTGGTTCTCAAGGCAAAATGCCTTCCACACTCAGAGAAAGAAATATGGAAGTCACTCACAAAATGTAGCAGATCATGTTTATGTATGTGTATGTGTTGGTGTATCATGTTCTGATTTGTTATACGATTTCTTTCATTTATTTTAGTCTGACTACATAGTATGACTATAGTGAAAATATACTCAATAGGAAAGTATATGTAGAATCTATACAGAATTGTATGCAGTCGTGGGGAGGGAGGGGGGTAGTGGGGGGTAGGTGGGGGGGGATAAAATCTCAATTGTATGGCAATGATTGTTAAACATTAAAAAATAAAAAATTAAAAAAAAAAAGAATGGCATGGTGAAAGATTAGCTACTTTACTTTCAAGGAATTTATAATAATATATTACTGTAGTTCTAAGTGTTAGAGAAGTCTCTTTGAACAAAATTTTTCTCACAAACCTACAGCTGTATCTTTTTTAAAAAATTAAATTTTATTTTCCATTTTGAATTATCCCTCCTCCTTCCCCTCCCCAACCTGTTGAGAAGGCAAGAAAAACAAAGCCCAATGTAATTGTGTGGCTGTGTAAAGCAAATTCCTGCATTAGCTATGTCCAGATAAAAGAAAGAGAAGAAATCATGCTTCAGTCTGCCCTCTGAGTCCAGAGGTGGATAGCATGTTTCATCATGAGTCCTTTGGAATTTATGGTTGATCTTTGTGCTGGTTAGAGTTGCTAAGTCTTGAAGAGTTTATTATGCTTTCACTGTTACTGTTACTGTATAAATTGTTCTCCTGGTTCTGCTCCCTTTCCTTTGCATCAGCTCATACAGTTCTTCCCAGGGGATGCTTTCAGAAAAAGCATCCCCTTCACCATTTTTGTAGCAGGATAGGATTCCATCATAATTGTATACCTTAATTTGTTCAGCCATTCCTCAATTAGTTGTCACCCTCTCTCTTTCCAATTTTTTATAACTACAAAAAGAGCTGCTGTAAATATTTTTCTACAGAGTCCTTTTTTCCCTTTCTTTGATTTCTTTTTTTTTTTTTTTAAGTATAAGATCAATTAGCGGTATCTCTAGGTTAAGGTCTCTGCATCATTTGATAGCTTTTTGGACATAGTTCCAAATCTGCACTGACTGTAGTGTTTTTAAAAATACATAGTTAAAATATCTTTTGTTGTCAGAGACAATCTGGTTTTCATATTGAATTCCTGATCTGTTTCTCTAGGTTCTTTTATTAATATATCTCAGATGATTGCTTGTGTGGGGCAGCAAGCTATCAGTGGCTCTCGAGTGCCAGACGGTTTTGAGAACAGATCCTTACCTCACTTTGAGAAGCACTCAAAGGTAAGCATGACAAGATTGGGTGAGATTCAAGAAAACCCACCAGGAGCCTAGATTGAGGTTTGTGTCATTTAATGGGACAGTAAGATGTTAGTGAGTAGTATTTATAGGGTGTTCACTGTTGGGCCCATCACTCAACATGTAGGTAAGGATTTGTTAGAGTTGGTCACACAGATCTGAGCTGCATTTCCCTGGGTATCACCACTTTTCTACAGAAAGATAAATGACCCAGCTCAAATCTAAGTAACGAAACGGAAGCTGCTTTAGGTCTAGTGAAATGTACATATTATAAATACCACCTGTGTTTGTGCTTGGGTATTTTTCAAGTGCTCAGATATAAGTGTTAGGACCAAAGTATCACCCAAGAAAGTGGAGCTGCTGAGCTCCTCAGTGTTCTTTAGCTCAATGTTGAACAGTTCCTTTAATGCTTTCAAGATGCTTAGGTGACCATTGATCTAGTGGCCATCACAGTTGTATGCTTACCACTATGTGACATGTAGCTTAGCCTAACTCATTCTAACCTGACTCAGGCAAAATTATTTCATTTTTAAGGAAGAAGGATAAACAAAAACCTGTGGCTTAGGGATCAGTGGGTAATTTATATGTTGTCTTCAATCCTTATTACATTGGAGGTGGAGGGAAGGAGATATGCATTTTGGATATAGTTTACAATTATGAGCCTTGAAAAGAGAGGTTGAAATATTGGTGACTGAGTATGACTGAGAATGAGGAATTCTAGTCTTGAATATGCCACTAACTGGGATATTGGGTAAGTCAATGTACTTAGGACAGTTCCCTCATCTATAAAATGAGGGGATTCCTAGAAGTTGGAGCTGGATTGGACCTTACAGACCAGATGTTCCATCACCCTTAACCAGAGAAGGAAGGACTAGCAGAGGCACTTAGAATCCAGGACTCTGACCATAGATCAAGCTCTTTCCCTATCACTTGGATGGGAAGAGACCTATTGAAAGTCTCTTCCAACTCTAAAGTTCTGTATTTTTCTTTATTTTTCTCTTCTTTATAGCTTCCAGCTGCCAAAGGTTTTGTTGCCAATAGCTTTTATTCTGGCTTGACACCAACAGAGTTTTTCTTCCATACAATGGCTGGCAGGGAAGGGCTGGTTGACACGGCTGTCAAGACGGCTGAGACAGGGTATATGCAGGTAACTGGAGAAGTACAAGTCCCTCATGCATTTGCATGTTTTATATGTGTGCTCTAATTGACCTAGTCTTGGCTTAAAAAGAAAATCTTTTAGCAAGGTAGGTGCTCTAATTCTTACTCTTTCATCCAGACTGATCTGATGAGGTGTGATGCAGACATTCCAGGCAGAGCAGCAACCTGACAGTAGATCTAGCACGTGGCCAGCTGCAGGCAGATCCTTCCCCTCTCAGGCCACTAAATGAGTAGCTTGGGCTGTAGGCTGTGTGGGCCCCCTCTAGAATGTGGACCATTCCAGAGTGATGGACTTCTCCTGGAAGAACTGGACAGCTGTGCAGGCCATGTTGTATGTCCTAACAAACCAGCTGACTAGAAGACCTGGAACATTAAGGCCGAACCTGAGCTTCATGTATTTAGTGATAGAACCATAACCTTAAATCCTGTTGACTTGAATTTATGCATTCACATGGATATCTTTTGCTGACATTTCAGAGAATCCCTACACCCTGACCTCCTCCCCTTTCTAACAAAAAATTAAAGGAGGGAAGGGTTAGAGGTGGAGGCAAAAAAGTAATTCTGAAAAACTGACTTACCTAGAAAGGGTCTGATGTGATCTGTGTTCCACCTCTGCAAAGAAGCCCAGAAGCAGGTCCTTATTGTGGGTTCTCCGAGGGACAGAGCTTGGTCCTTGTCATTGCCATCGCTCTGTTCCAGTGCTTTTTTGTGCTTCCTGTTACGATTGTTTCCCATACGTCAGTCGCATTCCTTGTTTCTTACAGCGTAGTTGTATTCCATTGCATGGCCATGCCACCAAAAATCATTTTCTAACAAGAAATTGTTTCTTGTTTTTGTGCAAGTCAAATTTGACAGAACTCTAAGGAGCTGTGAAGTGTTTGTCACTGTTACTTTAATATGTTTTTGGATTTTTATCTTTGCCTTTTTGATGTGGGAAAGTTAAAATTCCCAGAGCAATGTGTCGTTGTACAACAAATGAGTTCTGCTGTGAGATGTTCATTTTTAATCTGAAGTTTCCTGGAAAGAGTTGCTTTGTACTGGTTCAAATACGAGGCTATCCCTGCTCTCCTTTTCTCTCTGTCCCTAATAAGGGACATGAATCCCAGTCCTCAGTAGTGCTCATAAGAACCTACAGGAAGTCTGATCCAAATTTCTTTTTTTAAATGCAAAGCCATCGTATTAATGTAAACCTTAGGAAAATGAAGACAAAGTTAGAGCAGACTCAGAACACTGGATTTAAATAGTGTGCGTTCTGAAGTATGTCATCTCTGCACACCTTTGCAAATACAGAGAGTACTATAGGTTGTGGTATATCTGAAATCCCAGCACATCTGTCATGAGAACTTCTTTTTTTGCTCTAATTTGGTGGGGTTGGGGAATGGATTTGATTAGGACAGCCTGTTTATCCTGAGTGGTTATGTTATTGGAGCATTGTTAAAATTTGAATAAATTTACTTTATGAACATATTCCTTTCACAGCAGCCTTGATTTTGTTTCTTCTTCATCCTTTCCTTAGAGAAGGCTTGTGAAATCTCTTGAAGATCTCTGCTCACAGTATGACCTTACTGTCCGAAGCTCGACTGGTGATATTATCCAGTTTATTTATGGTGGTGACGGCTTGGATCCTGCAGCCATGGAGGGAAAAGATGAGCCCTTGGAGTTCAAAAGAGTGCTTGATAACATCAAAGTAAGATTTAACCTTTCTTCTGGATTGGGAGCTAGGGTTAAAGTAAGAGTGCAGCTTTAATGTATAGGTGCCTACTTAGAGCAAACAGCAGCTAGGCAAAGACCCCAGCCTTCTACTTCATCCTTTGACAGCGTTCTGTTGCCCTCTCCTGGGCCATGAGTTTAGATTTTGTGAAAACCAGAAATTTTATCTATGTTCGATACTACTGTGTTCAGTTCAACTGCAGAACCATGGGCGATTTATAGAAAGATAGTAACCAAAAAAGTCCCATTTTCTTTTTGTGTGTTTAGGATTGAGGAACTAGATGGTTTTTAAAAAATAATGTGCTGCTAAACTTTTAGATCTGTATGTGTTGGTTGGCTAATTGTCTTGTTTCTTTATTAAATTTTCTTTCATTTAATACTATTTCTATCTTCTTCCATTTTAATATTGAGGCAGTCTTCCCATGTCAGAGTGAGCCAGCCCTCAGTAAAAATGAATTGGTGCTAACGACTGAATCAATCATGAAGAGAAATGAGTTCCTCTGCTGTCAGGACAGCTTTCTTCAGGTAAATGCAATGCTAAGGTTTCCCCAAAGATGATTGTCATTCAGAAAATATTTTGGTTGAGAACTAACTAATCTGTAGATTTTTCAGTGGGTTTTTTTTTTTTTTTGTTGCTTTGTCAAGTATTCATGAGTGTGTTTTTTATCTGGGCAGTTTTTTTACCCAACATGAATTATTTCTTGCCATTTTTGTATTATGCCTTTTGCTTGAGCTATAGGTACCCTTGCATTATTTCATTTACTGAATGGAGAAAAATGCTGCAAGTAAAATAAGTAATTTTTAAAGCCTCTTGAATCTTCCCTCCTGCTTTTCTTATTATTCTACTTTTAGTGATTCTACATCCAAAAGAACGTGTAGGCACCTCCTTAAGGGATAACTGTCTTTATGACAATGTAACAGATTCATAACATTGGGTAGGCTCATTTTTCTAGGTCTCACCTATACATAGGGAGATGTTACTTTGAGGTTCTCTCTGAGCTGTCCAAAGTAAGGAAGACTGAATTTCATTGACCTGCCTGTGTCACCTCCTTCTCTTATCACATTGATAATATGCTCCAGGGCATGAAGTAGCAAGGATCTTCTTGTAAAGAGCTTTTCTTACCTCATATGCAGCTCAAATAACGACATGGAACTAGCAGGCAAAAAAATCATACCCCTCTATAAATTAAGAATGCACACAGAGTATCAAATCTTAATGGACATTGTTTTCGTTAAGACCACACTGTCCTTTTGATTTCATTGACAAGTTGTAGGGTAGAGGGAGAGAGGATGCTCGAGTGAACTTTTAAGGCATGTAAAACCAAGAGCACATTCTAGCCTTTTTCTAGTGGATCTAGTTCAGACTTGCAAACTATAGTTACACCATCACATGTGTTTCTCTCATCTTTCCATTTACTTTTTTCTGTTTGTCCTTGAAGACATTAACCACAGGTTATTATGCACAAGTGAGGTAATGCCATTAGCATGCTTTGTAGCTTGTGCACATAACTATATTCACTTGGAAGCTACACTTATTTACAGGTATTTGAGATTTACTTGATTTCTCTGTTTTTTATGCTTTGGATTCTGGGAAATTTGACTTCCTGTCTTGCCTTTTCATCTTGGTTGCCTTCTCATTTTTGGAAAGGGGAGGTGAGATTATCTGTTAAAAGATAATGTTGAGTTCATTGTTTCCAAGGCTTCCTAGTCAAGCCATTTCTTCCCCACTTGATGAGAAGTCTTCCAGTCCTGTACTGGTACTCCTGTGGTGGTACAGTCAGCAACCTTGAGCAAGGCAGAATTTTTTATGTGAACCTAGAGACAATGGTGCCAGGCTGGTCTCCTCTGATAACCTCCAAGTCGTGAAGCTGATGTAGCTACCCCAACTAGCCTATTTCTGGTTCCATTGCACAGATCCCAAACTTCTTTCTCTAGAGGAATTTGCTCCTGGTAACTTGTCCACTCAGGAAGCCACTAAAAGACTATTTCTGTTGTCAAAGCCCTTCATGTTGAAAGTGCAGCAGCTGTGCTTTGGTTCTTTATGGGTGAAATAAAACATGCTCCATTTTACCTTACCTCTTGTTTCCAGCCCTCCCCTAACCTCCAACAGGTAGAATCATCATGGGCACACAGCTACCATTTGGAACATAGAGAGACTTTCAGGAAACTGACTGGGGAAAAGGCTCCTCCTATCCTATAAGGGGACTTGGTGCAAAGACCACCCCAGGGGAAGGTCACCCATATCAGAGCTTCCTGATGACATCACTGGGGGAAAAACCTGTTGAATTCGAAGAAAAGCCAGATGTTTGCCTTGTTCCAGTTTGTAGTTCAATTAGAATAATTAAGCCTAGTTCAGGAATAAAGGCTTAGCTTTTTTTTGTTCTTCTGAAATTTTACTCTGATTAGCAAGTGAACTAATGTTAAAGCTGTTTGCTTTAATAGTGGTTAATAGAAGCCTTTCTACAGTTCTGAGCTGTTTGTGGAGATGAGTGATATATGGGATTCAAGAAAAATGGTGCCTTTCTGAAAGGTAGGGCCCCTCCTTATGCGTTACAGCTCTGCTGAGGAAGTCGGCATCAGGCGAACTTTGGGTTTGTGATATTTAAATTGACTTTTAATAAAGCTAATGACTGATGAAGGAGGTAGTGACCATTAGATATCCAGGTGAAATTACTTTTGTTTTTCACCTTAAAAGATACATTCGAATGTTAAACAACGTTAACAGGACAGATATCTTAGTTTGCTCTTCTGCATGGCTAAATTTCTGCTCAGAACATTGCTGCTAATGAGCCTGGCCTACAGACACTTCTAGGAAAGCAGAAAGGATGGTGACTATTGTCAAGCTTTGACTCTCTTTGTCTTAGGGCAAATTTCCAAACCTTCTGAAAAATTAAATTTCTTATGTTTTGCCTGACTTCACTTATATGATCAGTATCATACTTCTCAAGGGGTAGAAGAAGGGCAGAAGGCAGGGAAAGAATTTGGAACTCAACATTTTTAAAAATAAATGATTAAAAAAATTTAATGTCATTGGAAAATATTTAACAAAATTTATATATGTATGTGTATATAATGTATACATGTATATAATTTTTTAGAAGAAAAATGATATTTCTAGCAGCACAGCCAGATTGGTTTCTGCTGTCATGACATGGAAGAAGGTGTTGATGGTAGTTCTTAGAAGATAGATGTTTAAAGCAACACGGCAGTCATTTCAACAAGCACTTATTAATAAGCTCCTACTCTGTGCGAGACATTATGCTCATAAAACAGGACAGTATGGTTTTCGGTTGATAGATTTTCTTTTTGAAAAAAAAAAGAAATTTTTTTGATTAACATGACCTATCTAAGTCAGTACTTGAAGAATCTGTGGTTTTTAAGTTATTTGTGGTTACTCCTGCTACCAAAGCAAATCCCAGCTCCTCAATCACCTTGTGGTTTACACACTGAGGAGGCTTTCCTCACTCATCGAATCTGTCTATGTAGATTTTCTGCCTCGATGGCACTACCAGATCTCCTGCTTCTCTGACATAGTATAGCCTCTAAAACCCCAGAATCTCCTCTGTGTGACGGAAAATTCTGGGAGAAGAACTAAAGGAGGGGTGGCCCCTCGTACTGAGGTGTCTCCCTGCAAAGGTGGTTTTGGAAACCACTTTGTAGTAAAAATGGTGTCTCAAATCTTGTCTTTTATTAAATATGTAACTACATAGTATATATCAGAATGAAACTGAAATAAAAGTTTCCCAAAGTGGTGGAAAACATGTTATTGGTACATGTTATTCACACTACTTATTCTGATTTTTCAGGAAATAAAAAAATTTATCAAAGTTGTTTCTGAGAAGATCAAGAAGACTAGAGATAAATATGGCATCAATGATAATGGAACGACAGAGGTAACATCCTGTCAAGACAGTTCAGTGAATTATTTTTAAGTGTGCTGCTCCTGTTTCAAATTCTCCTTTGAATTTGTACTCTTTTAGCCACGTGTGTTGTACCAGTTGGATCGAATCACTCCAACCCAGATAGAAAAGTTTCTTGAGACCTGCAGGGACAAGTACATGAGGTAGGCTGATGGGTGCTGTCATGAGATTGGATAAAATAAATTTAGATAAGTTTTTCTTGTCAATATGAAATTCTTTGTCACTGCTGAACCACACAGTCTCAGAGTTGGAAGAAAGGCTGTACCTTGGAGGCCATTTAGTCTAACCTTGTACTTGACTGAGATTATCTCCAGTAAGATTTTAATGTGTTGATGTATTAATAAAAAAAAAAGAAACATATAAACATATATATATAGTGAAATGTATATGATATATAAACACATGCACACACATACACACATCTCTACAGGCCATAGGGGTCCCTAGGATCAGGGTGGCAGCCCCTGTTTCTAGCTGAGCTTGATATCCCTGGCCTAGATGATGATCCAGGCAAAGGTATGAGGGCAACCAGAAGAGAGGAGTGTCCTGGAAACCCAGAGAAGAAAGAGTATGTAGGGTGAGAGGGTGGTCAGTAGTGTAACAGAGAGCATGAGAAGAATGAGGACTGAGAAAAGACCTTTGGCAATTAAGGCATGACTGGTAACTCAGGGCAGCAACACATGAAAATTGTTGAAGCCTTGGTTAAAGGCAGACTTCTCCCCCAGGAAGGCCATTCCCCTGCCATGCAGCTGGAACCCTGGAGAAACTTTTCCTTAGGCAAAACCAAGTAGGCCCCCAGGACACCCCATGATTAGTCAGAGTTCTGCCCCTTGGAGCAAAGAGCAAGTGGTCTGAGCCTTCCACGTTACAGCCTTTTGAAGTACTTGAACACAGGTCTTGTGTACAAACCCCATCACCACCTGTCACACACACACACACACACACACTCTCCTCTCTCTCTCTCTCTCTCTCTCTTTCTCTCTCTCTCTCTCTCTCTCTCTCTCTCTCTCTCTTCCTTTCTTTCTTTCTTTCTTTCACCAGTTAAGTTCCTCACAACCTGGTCCTTGCTGTATGGCAGTATGGCCTTTGGGCCTTCTGGCTTCAGTACCATCTCCTGGCATCCTGAAGTCTGAATGCTCGCCCTTCCAGTCTCCAACTCTGAATCTCTGCCTTCCTTTCAGACTCATCCACTTCTCTTCTCCTTTCTTCCCTCCCCAACTCCCCCCGACCCTTTTTTCTCTTGAATCATCTGATTTGTATATGCTGTCTTCCTCATTAATACAAATGTCATCTTCTCAACAGTAGCAATTGTTTTTGCTTTCTTTTTTTTATATCCCCAGCACTCCACATAGTGCCTGGCACCTATAATAATCAACACTTTGCTGATTGATCATTTGCCAGATATGGGACATTCCTTTCCCCAGCTTGATGAGCTTCTTTGGATGCCCTTCAGCTTAGCATTCTCATTTCTCAAAGCTGGCCAGAAGAACTGAACATGATGCCCCAGATGGGGTGTGGCATGAGCCCTCTCTGAGTTACCAGTCAGTCCTCATCCTTCTCATGCTGTCTGTTGCACTGGACACTGCTGACCCCCCTCACCCTATACACTCTTTCTTCTCTGGGTTTCCATGACACTCCTCTCTTCTGGTTCCCCTCCTGTCTTTGGCTGGATCACCGTCTAGGTCAGGGATATCGAGCTCAGCTAGAAACAGGGGTTGCTACCCTGTACCTAGGAACCCATGTGGGCCACAGAGGGACTTGAAAAACTATGCATGTTGATATGTTTCTTTTAAAAAAAAATAGATCAGCACATTCAAATGAGAAGAAACTATATTTAAATCTGGTTCAGGCTGCATATTTGATACCTCTGATCTATACCATACCACCTAACTGCAGCTATTCTCCCCCCCACTCCATTTTTCTGTTTACATTTTAAATTCCTGTACAACATGACCCATATCTATATTTCCAGCCTCATTAACTATTTTCTCTCTCTCCTGCATTCTTCATTCCAGCCAAACTGGCCATCTCTCTTTTCCTCATGCGCGAGACTATGTGTATTGACTCCACACCCCTGACCTGGCTGTCCCCTCCATATGGCCCTCATCCTCTTCTTCTCTCTGTCTCTCTTCCTGTGAGATGCAGCTCAGACAGCCTCCCATACTATTTGATACTTAGTCACTTTTCATGTATTTGTAGTTTGTGTTTATGTAGTATATTTTTATATGTACTCATCTCTATTAGGATGTAAAAATAGGGATATTTTTCATTCTTTATGTTCATATGACCAGGCCCTAACACAGTGCCCGGCATAGTAAGTGTTTGCTAAATGCATATGGATTGATTGATTAACTAAGCAGGGTAAGAGTATAATGAAACAGTCACCTCACTCGTTCTGGACACTTGTATCCTGACTGTTAGCTTAAGTCACGCCAACTTTTTTGACTGCTGTAAAATGCTGTTGATTTACATCTAGTTCTAGGCCAACAAAACCCACAAGATCTTTTTTATTTCCAGTTGAGCTACCGAATCGTTGCCTAAACCATTTTGTACTTATAAAATTATTTTAACCTAAGCGTAGTACTTAAAATTTTTCCTATTAAATTTCATATTATTATATTGAGCCCTTCAGCTTTACTTACCAGGGTCTTTTTAAATTCTGCTCCTGTTACCCAATATCTTAATCATAATCTGAGGGCTTCATTCGGCTTCTCCACAGGTTGGATATTTAGAGATGAAAGATCTATAATTCGTATTTTTTTTGAAATAGTTGATTTAGTCGTAGTACACAGGCAATATGTATGACAGTGAAACAAAACATATTAATATAAATTATTTAAAAATCAAGGATATTTTATATACATGAAAATATTTATTTCACAACTTTTGTAATCTCTGAAACTAAGGGGTTGCACATCAACTGGGAAATAGCGGAATACATTATGATCTATGAATGTAATGGAATACTGTTGTGATGTAAAAAATTAAGAAAGAGATGATTTTGGAGAAACCTTGGAAGCTTTCTATGAACTGATGCAGAGTAAAATGAGAAGAGCCAGAAGAATAATTTGTACATTAAAAATAATATTGTAAAGGCAAACAACCTTGTAAGACTTAACTCTGATTCTTAGAACTAACCACAATTTCAGAGGATCATTGACAAGACATGATACTTGCCTCCTAACAAAAAGGAGATGAATTCAAGGTGGAGAAAAGAGAAACATTTTTGGACCTGACTAGTGTGAGAATTTGTCTTATTGCCTATGCATATTTGTTTTAAGGGTTTTGTTCTCCTTTTTTTTCTGCGGTGGTGAGAGAGAAAGAAAATATTATAAATTGAAGTTTTAAGAAATGAACATCAGGTTATCATGAAAATTAGTGTCATTTGATTTGGTCTCCTTAAAATGTTTAATGATGCCTATTTTAAACATCACAATCATTTTCTAACATGCTACTCCCTCTCCATGTCAGATTATCTTCACACCCTCCCCCCCAAAAAAAGTTAAGCAGAGCTGACGAAGAAAGTTAACATGTCTAATAATATATGTATCATTCTGTATTAGTACCTCTACTGAAAGGATAGAAATATATTTCATTGTCTGTTCTCTGCAACCAAGATTAAGTCCTTTATCTCCTTCAAGTTGAGCTGCATTTTATGGTTGTTTTCATTTATATCATTATATTGGTGGTATATATAATTTTCCTGGTTCTTATTTTTTCACCTTATATCTGTTCATACATATCTTCCCTTTTTTCCCCCCAGAATTCCTCATGTCTGCCATTTTTTATAGTGTAAGAGTATTTCATGATTTCCTTCAATTCTTTTACCACAGTTTATTCAGCCATTCCCTAGGAATTAGGTAGATAGGTAGATGCCTACCTGCCTTTTTTGTGGTTTTGTGTTTCTTTTCTACACTGAGGAGACAGAGATATATCTCACTCATGCTCTACTCACCAGAAACTTTCCCAAAATGATTTGTCATTAGTGGATGTTTTTACACTGAAAGCTATTTCCACAGAGCCTCATGGCCAGGCTCATGTGTGAACCTCTCTTTTAGTTGCTACAGATTATGATGTGCAGCTGATTTAGTTTCAGGAGCAGTGTAAGAAGTGTTCCCCCCATTGTTCCAGTGTTCCTCACACATCTGCATATATCCAGCCTCCTGCTTTGCAGGTGTTCCTGGCCTAGTGCCGTCTTCTTCCTGACTCTTAGATACAGATCTCAGCCTCTCTCCCAGGAGGCCTTGGAACTGCTTGTTCTTTTCTTGAATGTCATTTCATTTTTTGAATTTCCTCTTTTCCTCAGAGCACAGATGGAACCCGGTTCTGCAGTGGGAGCACTCTGTGCTCAGAGCATTGGAGAGCCTGGCACCCAGATGACACTGAAGACTTTCCACTTTGCAGGTGTTGCCTCCATGAACATCACTCTGGGTGTGCCCCGCATCAAAGAAATCATCAATGCCTCCAAGGCCATCAGGTGCCACTCTTGCTTTTATTCTTCATATTTACACAGTCTTATTTGACTGGAGGTTAAGAATTTATGTGCCCTCATCCCCAGTTTTCATGACACCACACATAAGAAACCAAGAGAATGTGAATAAATAACATCTGGAGGGGAACATCATTACCTTTTCTGGTCTGTCAGAGAAATGCTAAACCCTGAAGGTCCTGTCTTACACTAGAAGTGACACCAGGGAGTGACCACACCTCCCATGGGCCTTGCAGACCCACAGAGCCTCCTAGTATGTGTCTTCTGGCTTGGCCACAGCAGGGTCCAGGCTGTCACCCTCACTTATAGCTCTCACACTTTCTTGTTCTGGGAGTAGACCAGGCTTCTAATCCTTCCTTAGATGCCTGCCAGCTGTGTGACCTTGGTTAGATCACTGAACCTCATGGGCCTCAGTTATTTCATCTGTAAAATGAACAGGTTGCACTCCACCATCCCCAAATCCCCTTTAAATCTGTGATCCTGTGATCATCTGCCAGTTGCCAGAGGTATCAAAATACAGTAGGAAAAAAACATGGTAGCCACCCAAGGAGTGCTCCTCAAAGGAGCTCTGTTTCCAGAAGGAGTCTTTCAGTTTCCCTTCTTCTAACGCCCACTGGGTGAAAAGCAGATTCTGCAGAAGAGAGCACAGCATGCTGGCCCTTGTGCCTCAGAGCAGGGATTCTCCAAGGCCCCCGGCCATGTGAGAGGTAGGGAAGGATCACAGAGCCAGACAGCCTGTGTTGTGTGTCTTCACCCCCAGCCTGATGCAGCTCCTGATGGAGTCCTGCCTGAGCACTAGGCGCCTGTGTGGTGAAGGAGGGCTCACAGCTTTCCACTTGTCCTTACGTAGTCTGACTTCTGGAGGCTGAGCACACTCTGCGCTTTAAAATAGCAGGTATAGAAAGCAAGGCCGGCTTGCTCTTAATCATTAAATGATATTTCTCTGCACTTCTTTAGCACTCCAATTATCACAGCCCAGTTAGACAAGGATGATGACGCCGACTATGCCCGTCTTGTGAAAGGACGGATTGAGAAGACTCTCTTGGGAGAGGTAAGAAGAAATTCTCTGTCGTAGTGATGCATTTCTGCTATTACCAAGGAGCCTGGGAGCCTCTGCAGTTAATGCTCTCACCCTTATGTGCTACCTTAAAAAGCAACAAGAACGTCTTATAAATTACCTTTTGTAGGCTGTGCTAATATTGTGCTCTTTTGATGTTGCAGATTTCTGAGTACATCGAAGAAGTCTTTCTCCCTGATGATTGTTTTATTCTTGTCAAGCTCTCATTGGAACGCATTAGACTTCTGAGATTAGAGGTAAGCCTTTCCTCACAGAGCTCAGAATGAGTTAAATGGTTCTCTTCCAAGGTTCCAGAGCAAAGACAAGGACCAGGTAGTCCCCTGGGAGGTTCCGTTCACAGCCTGTGCTCAAGAGCTCAAGAATGTACATACATGTCAAGAAGGAGAGAGCACCAATATTGGTGTGGCGGGGTGGTGTGGGAGAGGAGGGTGGCCAGCTTGGTGAAGCAGGTGGCCCTGGTCTGAGCCCTGAAAGAAGCAAAGCTCTGTGAGTCAAGGTGGAGGAGGGTGTGTGCTGCAGGCCTGAATAGGCCACCTTGTCCAGAATTGAGGTTGGGTAAAGGGGGAAAACAGATAGCGCCCTGGACTTGGAATCAAGACACTTAAGTTGAAACCCTATCCAAGAGACAGCTAGGTGGTCCAGTGAATGACGCTGGGTCTGGACTCAGGAAGAAGATCTAAGTTCAGGTCTAGCGTCAAGGCTAGTGTCTGAACACCCAATACCTGTGTGATCCTGGGCAAGTCACTAAAATCTCAGTTTGCCTCAGTTTCCTAAACTGTAAAAGGGGATAATAACAGCATGGCCTCCCAGTGTTGTTGCAAGGGTCAAATTAGATAATATCTGTAAAACACTGAGCATAGTACCTGGCACATAGTAGGCCCCTAATAAATCCTTGTTTCCTCCCTTCCTCTTCTTTCTCTCTCTCTCTATTCCCTCCCTCAGACTTTCTGGTCACGTTTCCCAGGGCAGGTCAGAGCCTTAGCTTCCTCAACTGTAAAATAGACATGATAAGTTTAGACTGCCTGCCTCACACGACATACCTGTGAGCTTTTTATTTTCTTAGGACAACATCATCTGTTCATGATAAATCAGAAGAAAAACTCATTTGGTCTGGATAATTTAGAAGGCAGGTTCCATCAATAGGATATCCTCTAAAACTTACAGACATCTTGTTTTTGCTTCTGATGAAATAGATTTTATACCTTCCCATTCTCTTATTCTAAAAATATGTAATAGTCCTGAAAGTGGTGAGTTGATATTGCTGGTGGTGGTAATAGGGAAATTATCAGTGATTCCTTGCTGTAGACCTCTCTCTGCCAGTAGGATTCAGACCTAAGTCTTCTTGGAGGTGCCTTCCATGGCTCACTCTCATCTGGTCCCAGTCCTTCTCATTTTGATCCATTGGCCTTTGGGTCACTCTCCCTCCTTTCTTAAGGAGTTCTTTCATGGTTCATAATCTTTTTACTCTGCTCAGTACTTAGGCCATGGACCTACATGTTGTTATTCCTCCAAATACCCTGCGCCACTCATGGCCTGCACTTCCCTCTGACTCATTCACCTACAGGAGTGGTCATAGCTTCTGTCTTGCCTTCACCACTGATTTTTGTTCTGCCATAATTTTGAGCTCTGAAATTCCTTTCTGTGATTTATCTCATAGAATCAGAGCTAGAAGAGGGACCTTAAAGGTTTCCTACTCCAACACAAAATGGAGATTTTACAGTGAAGAAACTTAAAGGTTGTGCCTACGCTAAGGTCACACAGGTTGTGCCAATCAAGGGAGGAATTCAAACCCAGCTGCTTTGACCTAATGCCAGGGTTCTTCTCACTTTGCCATCCCATTTGGGGAGAACATTTGATATTTTAATGTTAACAGTATTTTTTTCTCAATATTAAATTATGTATGAAAGTATTTACTTAAAAACAATTCTTAATCAGGATATTATATCCTTTATTATCTCCTCTGCCTCATTCCTTAAACCTGATTCTTGCTGCAACCTCAGTTTCTCCGTCTCTGCCTGTTCTCCTGTTATTTCACTTCTGCTCTGCTCAAGCCTGTTTTCTTTTTTCACTGTTTTGACTCCAGAGTTTTCCAGATCAGCTGTGTATAGTTCTCTCTTGAACTTTTTGTCTGCTTGTCCTATCATTCTTCACACCTCTTTGCCAGTGCCCAATGCAGGGAGTCACATCTCCACAGTGACGTTCCAGATTCATCTCATCCAGTCTCAGATGAGCCGGCACTGCCTGATAAACTTGTAGTTTTCATTGATTAACCCTGTCCCCTCCCCCAGCATCTGTCCCTCCCCTTTCCTCCTCTGAACCTCCCAGTGCCTCCCTTACCCTTTCTCTCTCAGCAGATCTCCTACTTCACTGAGAAGAGTCTTGTTCCATAAGATCCCTCGTCTCTGCAGAACCTTCCGTAGCTTTACTTCTGACTCTGAAGAGGAAGAAATGCTCCTCTTCCTTTCCTTGCACTGCTTACAACTCTGCCCTCATCTTCACTCTCACCCTCCCCCCTCCCCGCATTGTCCCCACTGCCTGTGCACAGTCAAGTCTTCTCCATCCTTAAATCTTCACTTGGCCTTGCCCACCCCTTCAGGCTTTCATCCATTGTTTTCCTTTTCACTGACAAACCACCAGAAAGGAGGACTGCCCCTGCTGCCTTCCCTTCCTCTCCTCCCACCCTTGCCCTTGATGTTCCTCTCCTGCCGAGGGTGACCAACAGTCTCTTAATAGCCCATCCTAGTGGCCTCTTTTCAATCCTCTTCTTCCTTGAGCTCTCTGCTTTCTGATTCTGTTGGCCACACTTCCTAAACATTCTTTTCCCTGGGCTTTCATTACACCATCTTCTCCTACTTCTCTTCCTCTCTTTCTAATGTAGCCTCTCAGTCTCCATTGTTGAATCATCATCTAGCCATTTACTTTCCTTTGTATGGGCATGACTCTGGACTCCTGTCTGGGTCATTTTGTCTTCTCTCTTTATACTACCTCTTGAAGATCTCCTCAACTCCTTTGGATTCACTCAAGTGTGATATCTGTGCAAATGACTTCTGGCCTTAATCTCTCCAGAATTCTGTTCATACACCAGCTGCTTGCTCAGTGTTGCATCCTTTCATGTCCCATAGCCATTTAGACTCAGTTTGTCTAAAATCAGTCCACAGGCTTTGATTCATAACAGTACCAGGCATTGTGCTGATACAAAGACAATAAATGAGACTGTCTCTGTCCTTAGGAAATATACATCCTAATGTGAGAGACAGCAAAGAAAGATCTAAGTGTATATAGATTAAACACCAGAGAGGAAGGGTGCTAGCATATAGGGAGTTGAGGAAGAAGGGTGGTGCCTGAGCTCCATCTGGAAGGAAGAGAGGCCAAGGCAAGGAATAGATCCATTCTGAGCAGAAGGCTTAGTCAGGAAGCAAGTGCGGGTGTGAGGAGCAGGGAGAAGACTGACTGGGCCACATGGGACAATGTAGTGTCTGTTGAGGCTGGAAAGGCCTGATAGAGTAGTAGAGTTCGTCCCAGAGGCCATAGGGAGCTGCTGGCCTCTGTCGAGTAGGAGAATGTTAGGGTCCTGTCTGCACCAAAGGCCAGTGTAGAGGATGACTTAGAGGAGAGAGCACTGGGGTGCTTACCTTCTCCCATAAACCATCTCCTATAGTACTAAGAGAGAAATCCTCCTGTTACTGCAAGATAGCACCTCCTCCCCAGAGAGTGCAAAGAAGGTGGCCCAAGGTCACAGCCCTCGTGTCTGAGGTGGAACCTGAAGCTTCCCAGACTTCTTAGCTTAGGGGCCATCCCTCAGTCTGCCATACTTCATTAGGCAGCATATGTTCAATAAATGATTGTTGAATGTTACAGGAGCCAGTTATCAAATCTGTGAATTATCCAGGCTCTTGGCTTCTTTATTTCTCTTTCTGCTTGCCTTATGGTTCTTTTACCAGACAGGGTAGGGAGAGGAAGTAAAAGTCAGTTTGACAATATGACTCTTAGCAGCTCAGATATGCCACATGAAAGGGAAGAGGTTGCCCTCTTAGGTCATATGGGGTTTGGGGATTTCTCAAGTAGCCAGCAATTAGTACTGATAGTTTTATTGACTCTAACAGGATGAATGAACTGGAGCCATAGAGCCTATTTGCCAAAGCTACAGCTGCTCCTCTTGGTGTGAAGGATGCTGTTAGGACTTTATTGTTATTCAATACTTATGTTCTGTGTCCTAGGTGAATGCTGAAACTGTGCGTTACTCTATTTGCACGTCAAAGCTCCGAGTGAAGCCTGGAGATGTGGCTGTTCATGGGGAGGCCGTGCTCTGTGTTACCCCACGAGAGAATAGCAAGAGCTCCATGTACTATGTGCTGCAGTTTCTGAAAGAAGATCTGCCAAAGGTGAGACTCCTCCCCCCCAGCACCAAGGCCTTTCCTTGCCCTGCAGCTCCTCAGTTGTTGAAGGAGCACACGGAAAGGGCAGAAGAGCTCCCTGGGTGAGGGCCCAGATTGTTCTCTCTGCTAGGCACGTTTTTGAGCTAGCAGCCTGAAAAGCGTCTCAGCCCCTCTCTTCTTTCTTCGTTCAGGTTGTGGTACAAGGTATCCCAGAGGTGGCAAGAGCCGTGATACATATTGATGAGCAGAGTGGAAAGGAGAAGTACAAGCTGCTGGTGGAAGGCGACAACCTCAGGGCTGTCATGGCAACTCACGGTGTCCAAGGCACCAAGACAACTTCCAATAACACATACGAGGTACATGCAGCTTCTCGTTGCTCAGCATGTCGTAGCTGTCCCACTCCATCAGAGGGTGCCTCACACCTGCCATTCACAGGGACTCACCAGTATTCATCTCGGCCTTCTTGGCTTGGCCATGTGTGTGCACCTTTTGTGCTTGGCAGCATCTGTGAGCTCAGCCACGTAGGTGCTGTCTCCATCATCGCCCTTGTCTGCGTCATCCTGTAATCTTCCACATACTGGTGTCTGCTCTGTCTGCACTGGTGATTAATACTTACTGGAATTAGTTCAACAGAGGACAAAGTGCTTATTTTTAAGTTAGGCCACAATTTGGCCAGACCACCTGTGGACTGGTGCCACATAGAATCTTAAGATTTGGAGCTCATGTTTGGGAAGGGACATTGACAAGCTGGAATGTGTTCATGGAGGACAAACAGTGGTGCAGGGAATTAGCAGCTCAGTCACATGAAGATCAATTTAATAAATTGAGACTAGTTGGCTGTAGGACATATGGAAGCCTTAGCTGCAGGCATTAGAAGACACCTTCGAGTATTTGAATGGCTGTCTTGTGAAAGAGGTGTTAGAATTCTGCTGGGTCTCAGAAGGTTGAGCTGAACCCAGAATGAGCAGAAATGACAGACATGCAGGCCTTTGCTCAGTGTTTTCTAATAGTCAAAGCCGTGTTAAAATGGACCGTGCAAGACTATGTGAGGGTGTGAGTTTCTATCACAATGAATATTTAGATAGAGCCTCTTCCTGAGCTTGTCATCCCATTGTCAAGGTGAAGCATACTTTTTAGATGGAGTTGGACTAAGCTTGCTGCCAACTCCTCTATTCTGTTTCAGAAGTACAGTCATTGTACAGAAATGGGCTCACGACTTTCTTCATCTTTGACCTTCCTTAGGTAGAGAAAACCCTGGGCATTGAAGCTGCTCGGTCAACTATTATTAATGAGATCCAGTACACCATGGTTAACCACGGCATGAGCATTGACAGGAGACATGTCATGCTGCTTTCAGATCTCATGACATACAAGGTTTGTAAGAAAGTCCTTTTGGCCTGCTATTTTCTCCAATTGACAGAGGCTTTGTAGGGGTTTCACAGATCACCTTGTGGACCACTACTGAGAATGTGGTATCACATCAACCTGGAAACCAAAGATCACCTTCATTGTATCGATACAGTTTTACTGTTCCAGAGGAAGAGTGAGCTGTGAAAATAGTAGGAAACAACATGCTTTTTCAGATAGTCTGTTATAGTCTGGAGGACAGGAACTGAGTTGATTTTCACCTTTGTATCCTGAACTTCTAGCAAAGGCCTTGTGTGTATCATGCACTTGTATTGAACCTAATTGATTTAAATGATGCTAGAATGCTGGATCCCCCTGCATTTTATGAATGGTGTAGAGGTAACAGGGGTTACTGACAGTCACACTTTTCCCTTTACCTTTAAAACAAGATGCCCTGTGGCTGCTCCACAGGGAGGCACAGGCCTGGTCTGTAACATGGTCTTTGCAGAAGATTCTGCTTTGAAAGCTTGATTGTGACTCTGCCCTGTGCAGAACGCGGCCCTTGTTTCATTTCGGCTAGGCAATTGAACTCTCTCAATCCTTGTTCTCTGTCAGTAAAGAACTTTTCTGTTCAAGTGAGAAACTTTAGACTGACATCTAGCAGAAAAACACATCTTAGGCTGAACTGTAAATTTGTTTCCACGTTGCTTCTGACTGTTTTGTCTTGTTTTATTGGAGCAAGTAATGAAGAGATGGTTTGTCATGAAGTGTTTGTATAGGGATTGAAAATCCTGGAACTCTGATTCCCCTCTCCTGCCCTATAGGGTGAAGTTCTGGGTATTACTAGGTTTGGCCTAGCCAAAATGAAAGAAAGTGTGCTGATGCTGGCTTCCTTTGAAAAGACTGCTGACCATCTCTTTGATGCGGCCTACTTTGGACAGAAGGATTCGGTTTGTGGTAAGTATTTTAAAAAGTGCTGTCAGGTGCTTTCTTTTCTAATGCTCTCCACATCAAGCAGTACTTTTCAGTTGCCTCATTAACCTTGGGGAGAAATTATTAAAATTATTAAAATAGTAAAAAAAAAAAAAAAAAAAGCACCAACCTTAAAATTGGAATTGGTTAGTCTTTTGGGCCCCCAAAGCCTGATTGGTTCCCCACTTCCACCCTTTTGTCTTTGAAGGTAAATAGAGCTATTAAAGCAGGTGGATAGGTGGCATAGCAGATAGAGCACTGGAACCTGCAGTAAGAAAGACCTGAGTTCAAATCCACCCTCATATACTTAGTAGCTGTGTGACACTGAACAGAGCTCTCAACCTCTGTTTACTTTATTCCGCTGGAGAATGAAATGGCTACCCACACCAGTATCTTTGCCAAGAAAACCCCATGGGTAGTATTGGTGGGCTGTGGTCCATAGGGTCATAAAGAGTCATCCACATCTGAAAAACAAGAAGAGCTAATTAAAAATTATTTATTGATAAGTGCTTAGAGTCTGTACTTCAAAAGAATTGAGGCCAGACTGAGAAAAAGTCAGGCAGTAGATTTATAGACACTTTTGTAACTCTTAAAATTATGACCCAGAGGAGTCATATTGGACTACCAGTGTGACTCCAGAGACATCAATTTGGGGGGAAATTGTGAGGAAAAGAAAAGCGAGAGAGACTAAGACAGGACCCTTTGGCACATCTGTCTAGTGAGGTTTTTGTGGATTGGTTTTTTGTTTGTTTTGTTTTTTAAATAAACCAAAAATCATTAAGTCAGAGTAATATTATGTTCTCTCCTCTGTAATAGCTGTTTATCTAAATATTAGTGCTGACACTAAAATAGCCAAGTAACAATGAGGTTAGCATTTTAAAATGACAAAACTGAGACAGAAGGGTCAAACATTTTCCGCAAGTAGAGGGTTTGGAATTAGAAATGATGACATGTAAACAAACTCTTCATTTCTTTGTGGACCAGACTTGTCATTTCTTTGGTGTGTGCGGAACCCCTCTATCAGTGCTTATCAGCCTGCTTTATAATTTACAGTCTTAGAGAAACTAACTGATTTGCCAAGGGTCTTGTGGCCCCCAGGTACCAGAGCCTGTTCCTGTGCACAGCTTTAATTAGGAAAATGCCCATTGGGCTTGTCTAAGGTATTGTTCTCATTGGCTCCAGAATCCGTCTGCTTCAAGATCCCTGGGTATTTATTTCCATCAAAGGGTCCTGGTTAAAACAACAATGTACTACAAGCAAATTTTCTCCTGAAAACATTTTAAGATATTTTTTCTGACTGAATTTAATTATCTCAAAGGCAAGAGCCCTGCTGATTGCCATTGGTCCGGCAGCCCCTCAAGGTGCCATCTAATTTGGACACAGATGGAAGAGCAGAACTTTCTGGTCTTTCTCAATTGCCAGCAAATAGCCAAGTCTGTGGGGCAGAACCAGACTGACCCCAAAGGCTCCCACTGTCACCTGAGCCCAGGCACATCTTGAAGTGAGAATATAATATGTGGAAGCTTCCTAGGCCAGATCAGGACAGAGTGTGGATGCATTACAAGTGACTGAAGTACTTCTTGGTGCTCTCCCTTGGTTTTCAACCCCATTAAAGTATCCTAGTGACTGCTCCCTGTGTCACAGATGGAATTGGTCCTTGCTTCCATTTCATTTTTAAGAGCACTGGACAGAGAACAAAAGATGTGGGTTCTAGTCCCAGCTCTGTCAGTGGCATACTGGGTGACCTTGGCCAATTCACTGACACTGTGGGCTTCAGCTTTCTAAAGGGGATGAAGGTGGTGATTTCTGAGGCCCCTTCAGGATCTAACATCCTCTTGTAACTAGAATCTTGTTTTCATAGAGCTTGGTTTACTTACGAATGCCTTCTAGAGTATGCCCTAAAATCTAATGGGTCAGATCCATTATTTTAACCTCTACCCTTGCTTGTTTCAGGTGTTTCTGAGTGCATTATCATGGGAATCCCAATGAACATTGGAACCGGTCTCTTCAAGCTGCTACATAAAGCTGACAGGGACCCAAACCCTCCCAGAAGGCCCCTCATCTTCGATACAAATGAATTTCACATTCCTCTTGTCACATAGCACATGTTAGAGAGTGGAACATAAACAGTCCTGCTCTGGCGCTCCCTTTCTGTGCCAGTGTGTCTAGAAAGGAGGGGACTTCGGGGGCTGTTGCTGTGTTAAGACAGTGACATCCTCCCCAGAGCCAAGCAAAGAGCTGCCTGATGCCTGCATTCACAGGATGCATGATCCAAGGAGCAGCACTTGACACACTGGATTTTGGAAGACCATTTGGGGGACTTGAAACATGCCGACATTTTTCAGGACTAACAACCTGGAAATTTGCTGCTCTGAAGAACTTCCTATTTTGAGGCCTCTTTATGTGGACATCTCAACACCTAGTTCCTTCCCATCCTGATTCTAGTAGGCACTTGTCATAAAGTCTGTAAAGTGTTGTTTGTTAGGCATGCCACTTGGGTCTCTTCATGGCAACCCCCTGTTCTAATGATGTCTGTAGTTTTTTCTTATCCACTTTGGTGGCTTGAAGTATCTTCCTGCTGATGCCCCAGGTTTCAGGTAGCCAATTCAGACCCTGCAGGAAGGACCCATCTCCAACCTTTTGTTTGTCTTTGGATGCAGGGATTTCCTGATGCGATATACCTGAGTAAAAATGAGTACTGTTATTTATTTATCTGGTTTAGAGTTTGATATTTTTGTTTGGTTTAGAGCACAAAGAACTGCACAACCAGCATTGAAGTAGCATGGGAAAAACTGGTTAAAGAGAATGGCAGTGGAGACTTTGTAACAGAGCTTGAGTTCTGTGGAAGCCTGTGGTCCCTCTTGGGGAACAGGACCTAGTCCACGCTTCTCTCTTCTCTCATTTTCCCCTGCCCTTGATCACAAGGCATTTTAAGTGGTAGCCTTTGTGTCCTGCTTGAAGCCTAATGACCTTTCCAAATTTAAGTGAGGTCCTTCCAGAATTCAAGGCCTAGGAAGGCAGAGACTAGACTCTTTATTGAGACCTTTTGTGAATCAAGGACAGGAAGGCAGAGCACAATTGGCAGGCTGGCATGCTGCTGGCTTTCCTTCCCTCTGAGCCAAAAAGGCAGGAGGGAGGACCAGGATCCAACCAAGATGAGCCATTATAAAGACAAGACCCGTAGCTGGCAGTTGGGAACTTGTGTGGAGGGAAACTCAAGAGAGGAGACACCAGCTTTGTCTTTTATTATAAAGAAAATGTCATTTCTTCATATAAAAATGGCTAGTTTTAGTAAGTTTACAAATTAAATTCTAGATTAAATGTTTAAATAGTGCAAACATATTTCTCGCTATGGAAATAGATGTGTGCATGTATGTATGCATAGGCCCATGGATGTATTAACAGTGTTGCTTAGTGGGAACAGGGCAACTTTGGTGTCAGAAAGATCCAGGTCTAAGTCTTGCCTTGGACATGTAATGATGTATGACAAAAGACATCATTTAGCTCCCAACACCCCCACACTACTGGCTGTGATTATAAAATGTGAAAGAATTGCCAGATCTCCATTGGGAGAAGGAGCTGCCATGTGGGTAGTTCCTCACACTGATAAAATCATTAGAATGCGTGACCAAAAAGAAGTGAATAGATGGGGGATGGACATGTTTACATAGACGTGTGCCTTGCTTTGGAGTCAAGATCTGGCTTCAGATTCCGGTTTTGCCTATGTAACCTTGAGTGAATCTCATCATTCTTCTTGACCTTTTCTTTTCTCATTTCTAAAAGGAAAGGACTAAACTAGATATTTATTGAAGGTCTCCTAGCTGAGTCCTGTGATCCTTTGTGAGAGAACTCATCTTGTCTTTGAAAGGTCAGGGGAGCCACACCAAGAGAGGGGAGGGAAGGGGGTGGTGACATGCCACACTTGGCAGCATCACGCTTCTCCTGGAGAGGATGGGGGCGTGTGTAAATGTACTGTTACAAGAAGTACACGTCAGGTCTTTGTGCAAGTGAAGCAGCGGGGTACCCGAGGAGAACCCATTCTTAATCATCTGCTCCGATTGCTGCACAATTACGGCATAATTGCTAGTGGAGTTTTCAAGGCTTTTGAAGGGGTTTTGTGCAGTGTATGAAAGAAGGATAAGTAGCCTGCCATCAAGAGAGGAGACTGGATTTTGCTGCAGGAGACAATGTGTTCTTTGTACAGAATTTGCTCATTAAGACTGGCCAAGAGCCAGAGAGAAGAAATGAAAAGTAGAGACAGCAGCAGCACAACCCCTCCCTCCCTAGAACCTTCCATATGGGGCTCCTCCTTTGTTCATCCTTGAAGGGCTATTACCCATACCCCACAAATAGGCCCCAAGCCTCCAGGCCTTTCCAGTGAGTGGGCCTCAGGACCTTCCTGGAAGCCACATCCAAAGCCAGAGTTTTGGCCTTGCTGGAGGGTGAGGAGTCTTTCCCATGTGTGAGGGAGAAGGGGCTGAGACCTGCTTCTGGAATGATTTGGTTTGAACTGTTCTGTGCCTTCGTTTAGATGTTAAGTGAGGTGTTATGGACTTAAAGGTCATGTGCGTTGTGGCTAGATTAGAAAAATGAGAGACAGAAGGTTGAGAAAATCTGGGGAAGGCCCAAAGAATTTTAAGATTCAATGACCAAACTTTAGTGTTTTATGTGGGGGTGTTGTGGGAGGCATAAAGGAATGCTTAGTAGGAATTATAGAACTATAGATTTAATAGGTGGAAGGCCCAGCCTTATTTTGCAAGTGAGGCAGCTGAGGCCTATGGAGACTGAATAAGAGATACAACCAAGATCACACTAAGTGATTGATCACACCAGGATCAAAAGTCGGACCTTTTAATCTCAAATGTGTTCTTTTCACTATACCATACTGCTTCTTGGGACTCCTATAATTATTTTAAAATTGAATGTACTTAGCTCTTCCCAACATGCAGCTGAAAAAAAGTTGGATTATAAATTCCTGGCAGGAGTTGAAATGACTTCTTGTCAATGTGATGATCAGATTAAAATTTATACTACAAAATACGGCTTTCCCAAACCTGCCATTTGATCTTTTGAACTTTCTAAGAAATACAAAAGATGGCAGTCCAATGGGAATTCTTTTTACATTCAGCTCAGCTGTTCTTGTGTTAGTTTACTCAAAGACCAATCAGTGGAGGCTGGAAGTGATCCATATCTATTAAGTAACCCTGTTCTCAGGAAAGTAAAGGATAACCATTAGTTGTATCTCAGTGGCTTAGAACTTGAAAGTGGAGGGAAGGTTATTTTGTTGCTCTTGATGGTAAAAACTAGCCATAAAGATCCACATCATCTGGTTTGCTGACTACGGTCTAGGTCAAGCAGTCAGGGCAGAAAATGCTTCTAGTTTTTTTATTTTAAATGTAGAGCTCCCTAGAATATGACTTTTCTATGAAAATTAATGATGGAAAAGAAAGTGACACCCTCAGAATGAACTACCCCCATTACTCTTCTTTGGTGGGAGACTTAAGGTCTGGGTACTGCAATTACCCCCAGAAGGGGCAAAAGGTACACATAAAAACTGGGACTGAAAATCAACCCCTTCTGTTCCTGTTTCTGCTATAGAATGAGATATTTCCAGTGATGTGTTGGGCTGTGAATCATCAAGTGACTATAGTGTAAATCAAAGCAGGTATTTTACATTCTGTACTCAGGGCTGAGAGCTGTAAGATCACTGGATCTGTGATCAACGAATATAGTTTAGAGTGATAAAAACCAATATACAATGTAGAACTCTCTTAATTCAAAAAATTATTCTTATTTGCATGCTTGAACAAAAACCACTAGAAAGTAGGGACAGAATAGCACATAGTTTCTAATCAGCTCTGATCAGAAGACTGGGAAGTGGGTCATATGATGGGACCTGACCCCACACAAGTGGCCACCGCAGTGTTGCTAACCTTTCCTTTCTCTCTGTTTCTTGCCCTAAAGCACCATCTTGAATTTAATAGTTGAAACCCCTGGTTTGAAAAGGGGTGAAAGTCACTGCCCACATAGCCAAATGACTTGGGAAAGTCATTTAACGTCTCCAATCCTCAGTTTTCCTCATCTGTCAAGTGAGGCTCAAAAATTCTGAGTCTAACTAATGGACATAGGCTCAGAAATTACAGGCAGATACTTGAATTCCTTTATCTAAAATTGTCCTCAACTATTGGCTAAAAAAACAAAAAAACAAAAAACAAAACCTTAGAACACTCTATGTCTACCTATTCTGAAGTCAAAGTAAGGTGGATCAAACTGCAGTGCCACAAGGGAGCTTTATGTGTAAGTAGTTTTTTGGTTGGTTTGTTTTCTCCCAGATGTGACTATGATGGAAACTGACTGGAACATTTGCTTTTGTGCAGCCTTAGTTCAAAATTAAATATGTGTGTTATATTTCGTATATTCCAAACTGGAGGCCAAATGGTGAGTTTAAAGTTTCTGGAATGATTTGAAGGGGAAAAAATGCTCCTAAATTCCATCTCACCCATTAAAGTATATTTATCCTTGAGAAGTATTCTTTAGTCAATCTCTTGCCCTTTTAATATCCTTTTGTATGACTGAAATTAAAAGTAATTATTTGTTTTCAGTTATTCTCTACTGCTTAATAAAGCTCTTAGGGGTTGGAAGCGGGAGGGATCATGCAGAATCTTTGAATATAAATTGTCAGAGTTAAAATTATTATGCTTTGTTTCTATTTCAGGATTTGTTTCTGTGTTTCCATTTATTCATTTCTGATTGAACTTGTCATTTCTTGACGATCATTTTTATTTACAAGTATCTCCCATTTTTGGTCACTCTTTAGTACTACTAAAAATCAAAGGAAATAATCATGCCTCCCCCCCCCCCCCCCCTTTTTTCAGTTAACAAAAGTAGATTTTCTCCTCCTCCAACCTACACACTGAGGGAAAAGAGTCCTTATAACAAATATGTATAGCTAAGCAAAAATAAAGTCCTGCATTGTCCATGTCTCATTCCTTGATAGGAACCAGATTGCCCTGGGCTTTAGAACAGGAGGAAGGGGATGTAAAGTAGGGTAATCCAGAGATTCTGAAATAAGGAACGTCCCCTCGTGTGTGCCCACAAAGTCTGTTACTTAAGGTAAAATCTTTGAATCACAGTAAGCACTTGGTGGCGCCTAAATGAAAGCAGACCCCATGAAACAATGTATTTACTTAGTATTAGTATTAGTAAACAAAGTATTTACTTAGAGAATTTGATAAGAGCCCAAACACTAGGTTTCACAGAGATGAATTGGGTGGATAGGATTTGAATGGGTAACAAACAGGGGCTAAGGCATTGGAGAGAAGGAAGGTAGGAAAAGGAAGACTGGTAAGAAGAGAGGATAGAATGAATGAATGGGTTGGAACCATTTGAGTTAGAGAAGGAAATAGAGGTTGAGAGAATGGTAATTGGGGCCAGATTGTAGAGGGTCTTGAATGGCAAGGTGGTTTGATGGAAGGTTTTCAGTGGGACCCAACTGTGCTTTTGCGCCTGTCTACTGAATGCACGTTTTCGTGTACTGGGGGAAGGGCAAGTAGAATCCCTTAGTTAACATGTTTAACAAATTATCTAAAGATCAGTAACGATATTTAGAGATTGAAATATGCCTTTCCTATTACTGGTCTCCCTTCTCTGAGAATTTCCTGAATTATCTGCACAAATGAAAGGGGCCAGTATTCTGGATAATCCACAGATTTTTTTGTTTGTTTATTAGAATTTTGCAGACTTAGCTTCTCAATCTGTTTTGCAGCTAGTGGTGCAATAGATAAGAGTACCAGACCTGGAATAGGAAGACCTGCCCCAGACATTTACTAGCTCTGTGATCTAGGGCAAGTCATTTAATCTCTGTGCCTCAGTTTCCTCAGCTGTAAAATGGGGATGATAATATCACCTACTTCCCAGCGTTGTTGTAATGATCAGATGAGATATTTTTAATGTACTCAATACAGTGCCTGGCACATGGTAGGTTCTATATACGTGCTACTTATCATTACTTATGCTGATATTCAAGTCCATTTGTCTTCCCTGAAGTAGGACCCTAGATGAAAGAAAACCACCTAGTTTTAAAAGTCCATATTTCAGAAGATGAAAGCCCAGGGGTGCTTTTGTGACCACAGCCTAAATGCATAGACATCCCCAGGGTCCCAAGTGAATGGTTCTTAACAGACCTCATTCCACAATGCACCTCTCAGTGCCATGAGACTAAAGAGAAAGCATTGGATAAATGCGTTGACTCTAGGGTACCCATGGCTAGTGATAGTCGAATGGCATTTTGCTCCCTGGGAGGATGAATTTTAAGAGAGGAATAATAAGGAACATTCTAAGTTCCATAATGGGTTTTCATACCCAGTACAGTGTACCTTTGGCTTCATAGAGCTATGCTAGTATTTAATAATGTAGTGGAAAGGGCTACACTTGCCTGGGACTTGTACATCCGGCTTCTAGTCCCAATCCTGCCCCTAACTCATTCTGTGACCTGTTTGACCTATTGTGGGAGAGACTGTATCCCTCTGAGCCCCAGCGTTCTCATATGTGAAGTGAGAGAGTTGAGTTATGTGGCATGCCAAGCTCCTGCCATCTCTGGTAAAACGACAGGTGGATTAAGACAATGACTCACAATCACATTGTTAGAGTCCACATTTTACAGAGAAGGTTAAGGCCCATATGGATGTGATGATTTGTTCAAATTAGTAAGTGGCAGAACAGCTTGAACCCAGGTCTTCAGGGTTCAGATTCAGGACTATGTTGCCCCAGATTTCTTCCAGTTAGTTCCTCTTTGTTAGCCAATACCCAGTTGCACCCCTTCCCCTTCATAAAAAAGGAAAGTGGTTTGGTGGTTAGAGGGCTAGCCTTGGAGTCAGGAACCCAGGAAGACGAGCTCAAGTCATCCCTCTGACTCATACTGGCTATATGACCCTGGGCAAATCACAAAGCCACCAGTTCCAAGCACCAAAAGCTTCAAAACAGCTGCTGATCTGCATTGATAGAAGAGGTTTCATCAAAGGGAGTTCCCTATACCAAAGAAATCTCAAGTTGAGACAGTAAAAAAAAATTCTGACTGCTCAAAACAAGGCCTCACCGAACAGAAATTACTACTCGGTCTACCTCTCCGAACTAGTTCTTCCTCCCAGAGGGAGAGCAGGACCACGGGCTCCATTCCAGCCTCCTGAATATGAGACCTTGGAAACCCAGTGTCTATAGGATGCATTATCACAGGGTAATTTATTTATTTAAGGGTCCCTGAAAAAAAATCACAGGTCTCCATGGAGACCCAAAGTGTTGCCATGGAGACCACAGGATAAAGCATCACCATGGAGATCACTTAGAGACCTTGTCTAGGAAATCATTTCCAGGTGGGCTGGGATTTTGGGAAGGGGCAGGAAGAGAGGTCCCTGTAGCCTCTGTGGCTGAACTTCCTGCATGTGGGAGGGAAAAGAACTAGGGAAACAGGGAGGGTGGAAGAGTGGATAGAGGAGAATCAAGATCAACTTATGAGTTGGGGGCTTCAGAAGTCTGGAACTCTGAGGTTGACGGGATCTCAAGCAAGGCAGTTTGCTTTTATTGGCCTCAGGTTACCCATAAAAGGATGTGTTTGGCCTTTTTTTAGGCATTATCTCACATGAAAGTTTTGTGAGTTACAAGTATCTTCCCATGTAGGAACACAGTGTAACCTTATTAAATTAAAATTACCGGTACAAAATATTAAAGATCAAGTAAAATTCAAAAGGAAACATGAGAAGACACCACCACCTACCTCGTCCAGGAGGTGAGAGGTCCACAGGTGTTACCTATTGCACACCTTTACCCAAATTTATCAATCAGCTGTGATCACTTTTTTTTTCCCTCCTAAAACAAAAGATATTATATGTCACATGGGCTGGTTCCCAAAGATGGGGAGAAGAAGGTAAGCATGGGATACTCTGTCGATGTAAGAAAGAGAAAACATCAATAAAATTTTTTTTAAAAAAAGAGTTATCACACATACACACAATCTCCCCTGTATATTTGTCCCTCTCTAAGGTTCTGTAAGTTTTATTGAACATCCCTCTGAGGACATTCTCTTGAAGGAGTCTGGAAGCTTCTCTACAGGGGTAAGCTCAGGGGAGAAACCGAATTATCCAAGCTAGGGGAATTAGGGAATTAGCCTCAGTCACCTTTCTGAACCTCTTCCCAGTCAGCTCTCTTTTCTGAGCTGGGTCATGGTCCATGGACCTCAGTAAGGTTGTTTGCTTATTAGCCCAGGAGAAAGGGAAATGGCGCTCTGTCTTGGATCACTGTCAGTTCTGAGCTCTGCTCAGCCGTGACCTCATGGCTCCCAGTTTGCTTCTAAAACTCCAGTGTTGCAAGAAGACTCTTTCCTAGGACACTCGTGGCATTTGGGCCCCTGGGTTCCTGAAGATAAGGGACTGAAGCCACTAGAACCCAAAGCTGTCCTTCCTGATCTTGCTCTCTTGCCTGGGATTGGACCGTGGGGAGTTATGGGTGATAACCTCTGGGTTGCAGAGGCTGTAAGGCCATCAGGTGAAGGAGCGCTCTGATAGGATCTTGACAGTACTTTTGATTTAGGTGTCCAAATGGCACAGTAGAGTGCTGTGCCTGGAGTCAGGAAGACGTAAGTTTAAATTCGGCTTCACATACTTAACTAGCTGTGTGATCATGAGCAAATCACTTAATCTCTAGCTGCCTCAGTTTCCTCATCTGTAAAATGGGGAATAATATCTCAAAGTTTATTGTGAGAATAAAATAAGATAGTTGTGAAGTCCTTCATAAACCTTAAAGTGCTATAAACACTAGCTATTATTAGAGAGCTGAAAGCACTTATGCAGAGACATGTCTGGTGTTTGTCATCTCATTTCTTTCTTTATAAAATTGTATTATTTATTTATTTTTAACATATGTTTTTTTTAAGTTTTGGGTTCCAAAGCCTCTCCCTCACACCAACTCCTTCCCCCATCCATTGAGAAGGCAAGAAATGTGATATCAATTATACATGTGAAATCATGTCGTCTCATTTCTGCACCCACCACTGGGTTTCATTTTCCCAGCACCGTTCTCTGGTTTACTTCATTCACCCCATCCCTCTGTCCCTTTAATCCCCAGCTTTCAAAACCCTTGCTTTCTCTTTGATCTGACTCTTGCTGCCCTCTGCTCAGATCCATGCTAAGGAGGCAGAGCATGGGGAAGGAAATTGCCTCTGTACAAATTTGTTTTTCCTTTTGTAGCAGAGGGCATCATGGAAATCCCTGCTTTTCCAGACTGAGACACTTTCCATGAAATGGGCTGTACACACAAGAACAAAAGAATACATCTCAGCTTCCAGTCATGTTTGCTGAAACCCCACACCCTACCCCAGTCACTGGAGACCAATGAGGAGTTTCTGTGCCGTTCCAGAAATGTTGCTCAGTAAGCATCCCAAATACAAATCCAGGACGGTAGGAAGTTTCTCAGTCCGGCAAATCAGGGGTTATCTGATTACCACAGCTACACTAGAGAAGGGTAACAGAATGTCTAAGAACCCTGAGGTCATGTAACATGGGCTGCCACACCTGCGCACAATCCTTTGGTAAATGCTCCTGGTTACCTGTGTTGCCCCGTATCCAAACGCTCTGGATCACTAACAGTGGGGCATGAGCTTTAAAGGAGATGCTGTGGAACTGAGCCATTCGTATCTTCAATTAATGCTTTCACTGACTCTCCTCTCCTAATCCTACAATCGTAGTCTATTGGTCGCATTTCTTTCTGGAGTTACCAGTCATGTTGTGGCCGAAGTTTAAGGGGATTAACTTTAGTATGTTTCCTGGTCAGAGACTGACCTCTTAATTCTATATGCGGCAAAAGTTTTCTCTTATAGTGATTGTAGCAGCAAAGATGAAGGGCTGCTGAAAACAAGATAGATTCATTCATGAGCTTGTCTCGTTTTGGCATGGCCACTGTATGGATGGAGTCAACCAATATCAGTCACACATTTGAACTTTAAGATGGGTATTAGCCCTGACCCTTCACACTAATAATCATAAAAGCACATATAAGCAGAAGGTGACATCTGCCTTTGACCTCTGTGTTGGCCTAATTTGGTAAACCCTTGTTACTCTTCTGTTCTGTGAGTGAGTCCAATTGAATTATATGAGGACAGGGGAACAGGTAGGTCTTCAGTTAGCGTCTGTATCAAACTACCATTTGTAATCAGTCAGTAAGCATTTATTAGACACCTACTATGTTCCAGGCACTATGGTAAGTTCTAGGGATACAAAGGAAGAAAAAAGACAATCCTTCCCTCAAGGGGCAAGTGGATACATACATACACACACACACATTTATATACATATATACATGTGTGTGTATACATGCATACATGTACACACATACATACATGTGTGTGTGTGTGTACACACACATATAGGTGAATAGTTATTGGGTAGAGTGCTGGGCCCCATCTTTGTGAGTTCAAATCCAGTCTCTGACACTAGCAGTGTGACCCTGGACAAGTCATTTAACCCTCTTTACCTCAGTTTCCTCATCTGTAAAATAAGCTGGAGAAGGAAATGGCAAACCCTTCCAGTATCTTTGCCAAGAAAACCTCAACAGAGTGGACATGACTGAAGAGACTGAACAACTTCTCATGCCTCTCCCCCTACCCCACCCTTATCTTGCTAACACTGTCAGCTGCCTAAGATTTGCTCCTCTAAATCAATGGAAGGAATTTCTAATCTGGGAGTTCCCTCACACTGATGAAATCATAAAACAAAACACCTACACTATTGACTCATCCAATCTGCAATCCATTAAAACTCTTAGATTATGATTTTTTTCCCAGATGAACTATTGTCTAGCTACCACAGTGCCTACCCTCTTAGTTCGTGGGAAGTGGATTTTTTTTTAACCTAAGTGTAAGAATTTACATTAATTTCTATCAAATTTTGGCTTAATGCATTTGACCTCCAGTTAGTAGTCTGTTGGAATCTCCTTGGGTACTGAATCTGTCAGGTGTTTCAGTAATTAGAGCATGGGGGCCCAGAGTCGGGAAGACCTGAGCTCAAATGCAGCCTTAGACAATTTCTAGCCCTATGACTCTGGCAGGTCACTTAAACCTCTGTTTGCCTCAGTCATCTGTAAAATGAAACTAATTTCCTACCTCCCCAGGTTGTTGTAAGGATCAAATGAGAAGATATTTCTAAAGTCCTCTTGTCCCCTGTATCAAGAGGCAGGTCAGCTCTGAAAAGTCAGGCTAGTCCAGGTGGTCAGAAGACTCCAACAGGGGAATTCAATCAACATTTATAACGCACCTACTAGGAGTAATGTAAATCAACATGTGCAAAGGCACTGTTTATTTCTTAAAAGAAAAAGTCTCTTGAGCTTTCCATGATAGAAGTGGGGAAGAAGAAGGAAAGCTGAAGTTTGGGTCCTACCCTCGAGGTAAAGGTTGGGCTTCATAACCCTCACCCATTTTCCAAAGGAGGAAACTGAAGCCCAGAGAGGTTTAAATGACCTTTCCAAAGTCACACTGGCAGTTAGTTGCACAGCCAGATTTAAAACCCAATTCTTTTTAACTCAGTTCAGTGTTTTTCAATAAAGAAATGTAAATACAGGTAAAAATCTGTGATTTCCACTCTGCTTCTCCTAGTCAACAAATGCTTGTTAAGCACCTATTCCAGCATGCTGGAACACAGTAGGTGCTTAAAAATGCTTATTGACCTACTCCTTGAGCAACAGTCTGGTAAGTTCAAACAATGTTATGTGAACAAAGAAATACAGAATAAATTGTTGATCCAGGTGGACGTATTTCTAGAATTGGAAGGTTCATAAAATTCAGGATCAAATAATGAGCAGGATGGTTTCAGAAAAACCTAGAAAGACTTAAATGAATTGATGCAAAGTGAAGTGAGCAGAACCAGGAGAACACTGTACATGGTAACAGCAATGATGATCAGATGTGAACGACTTAGCTACTCTGATCAAGACTATGAACCAAAACAATTCCAAAGGACCTATCATGAAAAATACCATCTATCTCCTGAGAGAGAACTGATGAATTCTAAATCCAGATTGAAACATACTTTTTTAAACTTTATTTTTCTTGTTTTATTTTTGTCTGTTTCTTTTTTTAATTAATTAATTTATTTATTTATTTAACTTAACATTCATTTTTCACAAAATTTTAGGTTCCAAATTTTCTCCCCTTTTGTCCCCTCCCCCCACCTCAAAACACCAAGCATTCTAATTGCCCCTATCACCAGTCTGCTTTCTCTTTTATCATCCCTCTCTGCCCTTGTCTCCATCTTCTCTTTTGTCCTGTAGGGCCAAATAACTTTCTATATCCCTTTACCTGTATTTCTTATTTCCTAGTGGCAAGAACAGTGCTCGACAGTTGTTCCTAAAACTTTGAGTTCCAACTTCTTTTCCTCCCTCCCTCCCCACCCCTTCCCTTTGGAAGGCAAGCAATTCAATATAGGCCAAATCTGTGTAGTTTTGCAAATGACTTCGGTAATAATCGTGTTGTATAAGACTAACTACATTTCCCTCCATCCTATCCTGCCCCCCATTACTTCTATTCTCTCTTTTGATCCTGTCCCTCCCCATGAGTGTCGACCTCAAATTGCTCCCTCCTCCCCATGCCCTCCCTTCCATCCTCCCCCCCACCCTGCTTATCCCCTTTTCCCCCACTTTCCTATATTGTAAGACAGGTTTTCATACCAAAATGAGTGTGCATTTTATTCCTTCCTTTAGTGGAATGTGATGAGAGTAAACTTCATGTTTTTCTCTCACCTCCCCTCTTCATCCTTCCACTAATAAGTCTTTTGCTTGCCTCTTTTATGAGAGATAATTTGCCCCATTCCATTTCTCCCTTTCTCCTCCCAATATATTTCTATCTCACTGCTTGATTTCATTTTTTAAGATATGATCCCATCCTCTTCAATTCACTCTGTGCACTCTGTCTCTATGTGTGTGTGCGTGTGCATGTGCATGTGTGTGTGTGTAATCTCACTCAGTACCCAGATACTGAATAGTTTCAAGAGTTACAAATATTGTCTTTCCATGTAGGAATGTAAACAGTTCAACTTTAGTAAGTCCCTTATGACTTCTCTTTGCTGTTTACCTTTTCATGCTTCTCTTCATTCTTGTGTTTGAAAGTCAAATTTTCTTTTTAGCTCTGGTCTTTTCATCAAGAATGCTTGAAAGTCCTCAATTTCATTGAAAGACCAACTTTTCCTCTGAAGTATTATACTCAGTTTTGCTGGGTAGGTGATTCTTGGTTTTAGTCCTAGTTCCTTTGACTTCTGGAATATCCTATTCCATGCCCTTCGATCCCTTAATGTAGAAGCTGCTAGATCTTGTGTTATCCTGATTGTATTTCCACAATACTTGAATTGTTTCTTTCTAGCTGCTTGCAATATTTTCTCCTTGACCTGGGAACTCTGGAATTTGGCCACAATGTTCCTAGGAGTTTCTTTTTTTGGATCTCTTTCAGGCGGTGTTCTGTGGATTCCTTGAATATTTATTTTGCCCTCTGGTTCTAGAATCTCAGGGCAGTTTTCCTTGATAATTTCATGAAAGATGATGTCTAGGCACTTTTTCTCATCATGGCTTTCAGGGAGTCCCATAATTTTTAAATTGTCTCTCCTGGATCTATTTTCCAGGTCAGTTGTTTTTCCAATGAGATATTTCACATTATCTTCCATTTTTTCATTCTTTTGGTTTTGTTTTGTGATTTCTTGGTTTCTCATCAAGTCATTAGCCTCCATCTGTTCCATTCTAATTTTGAAAGAACTATTTTCTTCAGTGAGCTTTTGAACCTCCTTTTCCATTTGGCTAATTCTGGTTTTGAAAGCATTCTTCTCCTCATTGACTTTTTGAACCTCTTTTGCCAATTGAGTTAGCCTATTTTTCAAGGTGTTATTTTCTTCAGCATTTTTGGGGGTCTGCTTTAGCAAGGTGTTGACCTGCTTTTCTTGCTTTTCTTGCATCTCTCTCATTTCTCTTCCCAGTTTTTCCTCCACCTCTCTTACTTGATTTTCAAAATCCTTTTTGAGCTCTTCCATGGCCTGAGCCCATGGTATGTTTATTTTGGATGTGTGGGATACAGAAGCCTTGACTTCTGTGTCTTTCCCTGATGGTAAGCATTGTTCTTCCTCATCAGAAAGGAAGGGAGGAAATGCCTGTTCACCAAGAAAGTAACCTTCTATAGTCTTATTTTTTTTCCCTTTTCTGGGCATTTTCCCAGCCAGTGACTTGACTTCTGAATATTCTCTTCACACCCACTTTGCCTCCAGATCCACCCAGCCAGCACTTGGGGTCTGAGATTCAAATGCTGCTTCCCAGCCTCAGGGCTTTGGGTGGGGGCAGGGCTGCTATTCAGTGTGAGATTAGGTTCAGCTGCTGGGGTGGGGGCAGGGCTGCCCCACGGGCTCAGTTCCCTCAGGGGGTTTATGCAGAGACCTTCAACAATGGATCCAGGCTCCTGCCTGCTTGAGGAGCCCCTGTCTGCTCCCGCCTCCACTGCTGCCTCCCGAAGGGGCCTGAGTTATGGGGGCACCCCACTCCCCTCTCGACCTGCCAAAGAGACCCTCTCACCAACCCTTGTCACCTGTGGGTGGAGGGACCCGTGTGGCTGCTGGAGATTCTGTCCCTGAAGCCCGCTTGGATCTGCTCCTCTCGCTGCAGTGTGGCCAAGGCAGGGCTGGGCTCAGCTCAGAGTGTGTAGCACAAAGGACCTTTTGCGAGAGGTTTTCAGGCTCTCTGGAACAGAAATCTCGTCTGCTCCATTGTTCTGTGGCTTCTGCTGCTCCAGAGTTTGTTGGGAGTTCTTCTTTACAGATATTTTATGGGCTGTGGGTTTGGAGCTGGCGTATGTGTGTCCTTCTACTCCGCCGTCTTGGCTCCGCCCCCCTTTGTCTGTGTTTCTTTTGCAACATGGCTAATATGGAAATACATCTTGCTTTATTTGCTAATTTGACTTACTGCAGTCAAATACATTGACTTTACCTGTATGACGGATATCAAATTGCATGCCTTCTCAAGGAGAGGGGACAAAGGAAGGGAGGAAGGGAGAGAATTTGGAATTCAAAATTTTTAAAAACTTATTTTTTAGAAATTTAAATGTAATTGGGAAATATTTAACAAAATAAAAATATATTTTTTTAAAAAAAAGAAATTCAGGATCAGATCATTGCTACCAGAAACTATGGAAAGCACATTTTAACAAGTTCAGACTTGTTAACCAAGGAACACTTTTTAGGAAATCAGTGAATAAATGAATGGAAAAGCATTTATGAAGCACTTCATTATATGCCAAGTATTGTGATAAATCACAGAGAAGCAAATAGAAAAACAGATATAGTCCCTACTCTGAAGAATTTTATATTTAAATGAGAGAGGTAACTTATACAGATTTTAACTATGATGAATAAAATTAAAGCACCTAAGATGAAAAGGGAAGCAGTGGACTGGGAAAAAAATCTTTGTATCAAATATATCTCATAAGACTTTGATATGTGAAATATATGCATGTATATATACACATATGTAAATATACTTTTACACACATATTCATGTGTATATGTGTGTACGCACTTGCACACACACACATTCACACACAAATGAGTGTGCTGGAATCAGTTTTACCAAGAGCCAATTGTTATAGTTTCAGTATGAGCATTTATACTTCAGAAATCAGTAATGCGTTACAAATCAGGGAGAGATGTATTACCTTATTGATTGTCCAAACTTAAGAAAGTGTTAATAATGCAGATTGTGCTTAAAAGTGTATATGCATCCATTTATTTTTCAAGAGAGGTGGTTGTTAAACCTTTAGCAACACATCCCCGCATTGCTGTATAAACATGGCTTGAGCTTAGGGGGATTGTAGGAGGGGGCTCAGAGAATGAAACCATCACCAGACTGGAGAACTGGGGACAGTAAGCTAATATGAATAACTGTATTCTGTATTTTTATAGCACTTCAAGGTTCTCATTCAAGCCTTGCAACACTCCTGCATATAGACTACTCACATAAATACATCAGAACAAAGCCATTCTCCAATAAATAGGTAGCCAAAGGATACAATTTTCCAAGTGAATGGAGGTGAAGTGAGGAGTCCTCTCCCCCAGCAGAGGCTAGGTAATTGATTGTTAGAGATGTAATAGGAGACTTTTGTATACAGGGTAGAATTAGACTAGATGACTTCAAAAGCCATTTTCAATTCTAGGACTGTGATATTATGAGAGGAGGGGAAGAGGTACAAACATTAAGCACTGGAATCACAGGTCAGGAATCTTGGAGTGTGGAGGTTCTAGGACAAGATTTAACGAAAAATGCATTTCCTACACACATTTTTCTCTATTTTGAAATTCCCGACATAGAAGAGATGTTATAGACAGGGTGGTGTCTTTCCCATCATAACTAGGCACCTCCATAGGTGAGGAAAGTGATGACTGGTTAACCATTGGTTATATAGATACGCATACATACGCAGAATGTGTATATATTATAATATATGTAACATAATGTAATACACACATTTCTCCCACACAAACCTGAAGAAAGGCAGAATAGGTGTCTTTAGTCTCTTCCTCCCCTCCCCTTCTCCAAAGGAGAGTTTATTTCCTTTTAGGAAAGAAGCAGAATGTTGGGGCCAGAAGCTTAGCCATTCTGTTTTTCCTGAGAAAGAGGGACAACAGGGGTAGAATTATGGCTATCTGTTCCCTTATTAGTCCAGAGGATATGGTTTGCAGGTTCAATCTAAATTCTGATTGTATTTCGTTAATCAAGGGGAGCAAGATCTTAAGCTTTATATCCAAGGCTTGACCACCCCACCCCCACCAAATACCAGGTCCATAATAAACTAATGTAGAGAAAAGCAAAGAAAACTCATTTATCCCCATCCTAGTGAAACAAAAATCAGAGAAGATACCCACAGGAGAATATAGACGAGATAATACACAGTTTTGGAGTTCTCATGTGGGAGTGAGGTAACTAACTTAACCAACAGAGGATCCCAGATCTCATTCAAGGAAAAGAGTCCCAAAGTCTCTAGAGTAGCGAGGAGGACAGAGACGCAATGGAGACTGCCAGCTGCTCTCATGTCAGCTTCTTCCTGGAGTCTTTTCCTTTAGCAACCTGAAGTGAGAACGGAATTGTCCATCTTAGAAGTCAGAAGCACCTAAAGCCCAAAGAGACCTAAAGAGACTCCAGAGCATGAAGAGACAGGACAATTCTCCTCTCTTTCCCTCTCCTCTATTCTGCCCCACCCCTCATGTAAGTGGAGGGCATTGATCTTAACCAATGAGGAGAGAGTCCAATACCAATAGTCTTTGGGATCAGGATTATATACATGTCATCTACACATGTATCCCTAACACTCTGGAGCCCTCCCTCCAGCCTTCCTGCAAACTTGCAAATCTGATGTTTGATACTGAAGCCCAGTACTCAGTAAGTTTGTGACACAGAAGAATATGGAGGGGTGGCTGGGTGGTGCAGTGGATAGAGCGCCAGCCCTGGAGTCAAAAGGACCTGAATTCAAATCCGACCTCAGATACTTATTAGTTGTGTAATCCTGGGCATGTGGCAACCCAATTCCCCCCCTCCAAAATAAGAAGAATATGGAGCTTTGGGGGGGAAATAATAATAATAAATGACATTTATATAACAGCTTTAAGATTTGCAACGTTTTCCATGAATTCTTATTTGTCTCTCACAACAGTCCTGTGAGGGAGGTACTATTATTATCCCTATTTTGCAAATGAGGAAATGAAGATTTAGAGAAATTAAATGATTTCCCCAGGGTCACACGACTTGAGTCTGGGGCAGGATTCAAACCCAGATTTTCCTCATTCCAAATCCAACTATCCATTAGCCCATGTTTCCTCTGACAACAGATTGTGGTTAATTGGTGAGTAATCAATCAATCAATAATTGATCCACTAAAAATATGAGGGCTGTTAGGTTGTTGTCCTTTGTTTTTGAGGAGGACCATGATAAAGTGAAGTTTCAGTGTGTCCAGCTGTGGCTGATTGGACCAATATGAGCTGGGAATGCTCTACCACAGGTTGGGCACAGCTAGTCCATGTGAATATTTGGGATGGATACTCCAAAACTGCACATCCTATGTTTACTTTGTGCTGTCTCAATTCTGCTTTGCTCATAGAGCACAGTGACCTTTCTGATGCAGGCACACCATGCTGAGTGGTCCTGTGCCAGTGTATCCCATGTTGCAAATCCAAAGTTCTTGAGAGAGACCTTGAGAGTGTCCTTGTATCACTTCTTCTAACCACCATGTGATTGCCTGCCCCATGTGAGTTCTCCATAAAATAATCTTTTTGGCAAGCATATATTTTGCAAATGAGGGCTGTTACAAATAAAAGAATGCTCTAAAACACTAATAAAAAGAGAAATGAAAATTGAAGCAATCTTGAGATTTCACCTCATTCCCAGCAAATTGGAAATGTTGACAAAAGATGGAAATAATCAATGTGAGAGGGGTTGGGAGAAGACAGGCACACTGGTGCATTGTTGGTTGAGCTGTGAGTTCCTTTTGCCATTTTGGAAAGCAATTTGGAATTATGCAAATGAAGTGATTAAAATGTCCCTTTGACCCAGAGATTCTATTAGTAGGTACACACCACATGGAGGTCATTGATAAGAAGCCAGGCTCCATTTTCACCAAAATTTGTGTAGCAGCACTTTTTGTAGTAGCAAAGAATTGGAAACAAAGTAGATGCCCATATATTGGGGAATGGCCAAATAAATTGCAGAATGTGAATTGAAAGAACATTACTATGCTGTGAGAGAGGCTGAATATGATGAATACAAAGAAGACTTCCATGAATGGATGAGCCCGAAACACCTGATATATACAATGACTACAGCATGTTAATGAAAGGAACACACACAAAACAATCGAAAGTGAATGTTGCCAAATTGCAAAGAACAAGCATGACACCAGAAGAGAGATAGGAGATGATGTTTCCCCTGCCTACTTTGAAGAGGTGAGAGGTTCATGCGTGTAGAACATTGCATATATTTTCAGATTTTTTTTCCAAGTTTTGATAGGTCTTGCTGATTTTTTTCTTTTTTCTACTCTTTAAAAAAATATTCTTCGTTATATAGCTCTCTATTGTAGGTAAGGAAAAGGAGGGAATTTAGGTGATAAAAAGCCAAAATATAGAAATAAAACATATTTAAATACACACGACAATTAATATAATTAGTCAGCAATTTTAAAAAGAAGATAAAATCAGATTTTGTTATAGAATCAAGCAGGAATGGAAACTGGAATGTAGAATTTTAAGTAAAAGGGCCTTTATGGAAGTTTACAAAGATGTTTCACAGCTTTTCTGTCCCTTTCAAAGTGTCATTGAAGTTACCCAGCTACCAATGGAGAAATAAAAGCTGCTCAAGAGAATTACCATCTCCCTGGTCGTTCTATTAGCCACCAAGGACACCTAACCTAGGCATAGACTGCTCTGGGCACTGTGCTAAGAAGTAACGATGGATTAGGGAGAGGTCAGATGAAAAAGCCCAGGTCCCTCCCTCCCTCTCTCCTCCCTCCCTCCCTCCCTCCCTTCCTTCCTTCTTTCCTTCCTTTCTTTCTTTCTTCCTTCCTTCCCTCCTTCCTTCCTACCATCCTGGCTTCCTTCCCTTCCTACCCCCTTCAAATTAAAGTCAGTTCATGACGTTTTTAACAAGTCATTACTTTCCATACCACCACCATTCTCACTTAATATCTTCCTCATAACTTAAAAAAAAATCAGCACAAAGACCGAAGATTGCACCTGCTACTACATGCCATTTTCTTTACCTATCATCCCCAGCTTTTCCCAGGAAAGAACAGAGGGGTGTTAGGGATCCTTTCTGTGGCGAGGGGAACCTTCTCAGTCTCCCTAACATCCCACCGCTTGGGCAGCTGTCCAAGCCCCTTAGATCAAGTATTAGTGTGTTGTGCTGTCTTGGGCCTGATCTGAGGTTTTAAGAGAGATTCAGGTGATTGTTTTCTCTGTTCTCCTCAATCTTCTCCTACAAATGAAATGTTGTCCTCCAGAGGTCATTGAATAAAATGCTGGAATAAATACAATGAGGCCAGGGAGATGAAGGCATAAATCAGAGTAGGGCAGCAAAGCCCACAGGAGCTTAATGCCTTTTTGCTGCCTTTAAGCATTGCTCTGCCTTCCTCTCTGCTCCACCTTGTCTTTTGGATACGTGACCAGTCAGCTCAGGCAAGCGATCTGCACAGACCACATGCTTTATGCTGAGATGCCAGGGAGAAAGCTGGGGAGAAAGGGAGGCATTAAGAAGGGATTTAAAGAGAGGAAATGACTCACAGCCAATGTAGGTCTGCTGTATATTTCACTGAATTACGAAGAAATTAACTGAAGACTTCCCTATTCTCAAGCCTCTGTTTAAAAAAAAATACCAGTAAGAAGGTAGAGGGAGATAGCATAATGCTGGCATATAATAATAAGTTCTCTCTCTCTCTCTCTCTCTCTCTCTCTCATTTCTCAATCTATTGATCTATCCATCTCCCAACACCTCCAGGCATGAGGACCAAACAACCCCCCTTTCCCCCAGCACAACTGCATCTACTATTGGACTACCTTTTAGGCTGCTGTTGCTGCTGCTACTACGACCCCTCCAAACTGAATTGGCCCCAAACACAGAAGTTCCAAGTTATAACACTGAATAGATTTCTTCTTCTCACCTCCCAGGTCTCAGCTCCAAAGCCAGTTTTATTTCTACATTATTGCAGTACCTTTTCCCCAACAGAACATTATTGATACCCTGGCCCCAGGCAGAGTCCTTATTGGTTGACAGCTTCCATGTACCCTGGGGAAGATGTGCCCCAATTCAGCAAAAGGGAGTCATGAATCACTGGCTAGAAAGAGTGGGAATGTACTGGGGAAGTGTGGAGGGGGAAGGCGGAGGATTGGTGGGAGAAAAGCAGAGGAAAAAAAGAGCCCTCTCCTCTATATCAAGATAACAACCTATAAAGATCAGAAGTTCTGCTACTAATTAGCTGTGAACCTCAGATAAATCCCTTAAATTTCATATGCCTCATTTTCCTGATCTGTAAAATACAGGGGTTTGTAGCAATGAGCTCTAAAATTCCTTTCACCCCTAGTAATCCATGAATCTATCAGCTTTCACATTGGTGATCTGGTCTTGTTGGAAGTCTCTGCTCCTTTGGGGCAAATTTTCATTGAGCAACATAGTAGACTCATTAAACAGAAGGGTCTTAGAACCAAAGGAATCAGGAACCTTGGACCTACAGCATTGGATGCTCTCTCCATCACATACTTCTACAAGTCAAGTTAGCTCTCACCAAGCTGGTCCTTTGAGCCTGGATCTGTGAACTAATGTCTTTTCCTGGAATTTGGGGGGAAAGCGTGGATCCCAAGTGGGACTGTTTGGCCACATTTGTGAATAGCAAGGGGAATCTGGGGGTCTGGCCTCAGTTGCTCAGAATAAAAAATTACTAGTGATGAGAATGGGACAAAGGCTTATGTAGCTCATAGGCGCCCCCATCTCTACTTTTGCAGTAATAATACCCAGGGGAAAAGTAAATTTTGTTGCACAGCTTGTGCCATTTGGTATTTTTTTCTCCCCCCTCTTGAGTCTGTGGCTCCCTTTGGTATGTGATGGCACCAAGTGGACTGACTGAAAGAATCAGTATTTTGGTGAATCTTTTACTCAGGAGAAAAGAAAAAATAAAGTACAGCTTCTAGATAGTGGCCAACTGACATGTTTTTAAGAGTGGTGAAACTAGGCTAGCAAAGGGCCAGAGGAGAAAACAAGATGACCAGGCATAAACTGGTGGTAGAGTGCTGCAGTTCAAAAAAAACTGTGCTAATAATACTTCCAGTTTATTGTCAGGGACTGAAGTAGCATCATTTTCCCATGTAAAGTAGGAAGATAATTGAGATAGAATCAAGCAATCTGGACTTTCCTCTTAAGATAAAACATTTGTATGGTGCTTTATGGTTATTACTACAGTGTTTTGAGGTAACAAACCACTTTAGTAACTCACATTTGGCTTATGGTTTGCAAAGCACTTTCTACTCTATGCCTCTGTGAGATAGGTCCTGCAAGTGTTATTATTATCCACATTTTACAGATGAGGAAACTAAGGCTCCTAGCAACGAAATGACTTACCATGATTACATGGTAAGGATGTTTCTAAGATGGGATTTGAACTCAGGTACCTTATGCTAACCCTAACCCTCTATATCATTCTCCTTTTCACTTATCATTTTGTTCCAGTGCCTATTTCCTTCTCATACCCATTTTATGGTTGAAAATATAAATAAGAGGTATTGTAGATGCTGTTAAGTAATAACCTATTTAGCCTGTCCTGAAGCCTATCCTACAGTCCTTGCAGACCCTTCTTAACCTCATTTGGGGTTTTCTTTTGCAAAGATACTAGAGAGTAGTTCTCCATTTCCTTCTCCAGCTCATTTTACAGATGAGGAAACTGAGACAAACAGAGTTAAGTGACTTGTCCAGGGTCACACACCTAGTAAGTATCTGAGGCTAGATTTTTCACTCAAGTCTTCGTAACTCCAGGTCTAACACTCTGTTTACTGTGTCACCTAGCTTTCCCTACCATCCCTAGTACTCAGTTTCTTAGTTTCTTCCTTTTACCCAAAGACAGACACAGATTAATTGGGTCCTAGGGGAGGGGGATGCTCTCCTAGGAATACACAGACAAGTCATGGATGACCCCTCTAAATCCAAAGGGTTTATACAGACACATCAATACCCAGGACTAGATAAAGGATGGGGTGGGGGCAAGACCCCAGATAATTCATGGGCTATATGACCCTATGTGCAGTTCAACTGCAAAATAAGATCATATTTTACACCAGTCAGAAAACACAAAAATAAGTTGTCTTACCTAATTGGGGGCAAGTGACCAGAGTGAGACTAACAGCATTAGAAAAATCCCAATGCTGCTTCTTATAGACCCAGTTGGTGACTTTCTGCAGAGGTGGGGTTTGGGGAGGGGACATCATCTGATGAGAATATATCTGAGCTACGTTAACTCAAAACTTTATTCCTGTGCTATCTTTGTGTCTTGTGCTTTTTCATTTCCAGTGTATTTTACAGTCATGTCTGTTGATGGTAAATCAAAGAAGCTCAGGGCAGGAAGTGACTTCAATTCATACCACACCATAACCTGAATCCCTCTTCACCATCTCCCCAGCAATTGGTTATTCAGCCTTCACTTAAAGCCTTCCAGTGACAGGGATCTAGAACTAAGTTCTCTGACTCCAAATCTAGCTCCTTTCCCACTACTCCATGCTCTGCCTCTCCCCAAATAAAAGCTAATCCTTCTGCCATAAGGCAGCCCTTCTAATACTTGAAAGCATCTGTCATATCTCTACAGACTAAATATCTCCAGTTCCTTCAACCAATTTTCATGTGCCATAACTAAATGGAGTTGGAGACTCCTCACCATCTTGGGCGCTCTCTTCTTGTTGCATTGTCAATGTCCTTCCTAAACTATTCTACTCAGAAATGAATGCAAGATTCCAAATGAGGTCTGACCAGGGCAAGGCACAGAGGGGCTCTCATCTCCCAAGTTTTGGACTCTGGTTCTGTTAAGAGTCGAAACAGAAGACTTGACATTTGCTCAGTGTCTGTGTTTCTCTTTATTAACTGTCGGATTGCTTTCCCTGCTATTCAGTCATTCAATCATTTAAGTAAACCCAGGGGATTTGTGCAGAGCCCTGACATTTAAAAGGTTAAAAAATAGAACACCTACATTCATTCAGCTTCTTACACACACCTGATTAAAAGCATCTTATTAGCAACAGAAAAGTGTTAGCTCATCCTCATTGTTAATAAACTGCTATAGTAGCTAATTCCTTTTTCCACTTAACTGAATTTGTCTTAATTGTTTTTTGTATTATTTTCGTATCATAAAATTCAAGGTTTATTTTTTTGTGACTTCCCTAGGCGCTGAAACAGCTACTTATAGATCTGGTTCCTACTATATGCCAGGCACTGTGCTAGATGAGGGATATTCAACAGCAAAAATAAAAATGGTTTCTAATATTAGGAAAGAGTAGTTACATGGCTCAGTGGATGGAGAGCACTGACCCTGGAATCAGGAGGAGCTCAGTTAAAATATGGCCTCAGACACTTACTCTGGACTGACACTCTGACTGGACAAATCATGTAACCCTGTTTGCCTCAGTTTCCTCATCTGTAAAATGAGCTGAAGAAGGAAATGGCAGACCCCTCCAGTATCTTTACAAAGAAAATCCCAAAAGAGGTCACGAAGAATCAGACATGAATAAAATGCCTGAACCACCACCACAACAAGGAAGTCAGTTCTAACACGTTTACTTAAATTTCTCACATGTCTTATTTGATCCTCACAATAACCCTGTGAGAATGGTAGTGTTATCTTGTTAGTGGTGTGACCTTGGACGTGCCACAGTAACTCACACATCTTGTTACCTTATCTGTAAAATGGGAATAATAAATAATAAAAATTAGATTTATAAGGTCTTTTGCTCTAGGTCTTTGTGTACTCTAAGAATCAGCATTAGCAACTTTTTTGTACCTTCTTCTTACTTTATATAGCTTAGGACCCATGAGAAGGTGGAGGAGCCTGGGATGGAGATTCCCATAGGGAGGGGGGAGAGAGCAACATGCATACATCTTGCTCTTCTAAGCCAGCAAGGAGTATTAGATAGTTTTCTGGGCCCTCCTTTAGAAGATATCAGGTAGCATCTTGTTTGCGTTCTAATCAACATTGACCGTGTACCTTTTCCCACATTTTGTTATGTTGACCATCTGTCTATTTCCCTGAAATTACTGGTAGTAAAAGCCTTAGGAAACCTCATAAGGTCTGTGTGCTTGCTTCAAGTAAAGGCAGTCTGGTAGAAAACACAATGGCCTGAGAGTGGGAAAACCTTCATTCTAATCCTGGTCCTGACATTAATTTGCTGTGTGACCTTGAGCAAATCACCTCTCTGAGCTCCAATTATGTCTTCTCTAAAATGAGGATAGCTTCTCTAAAGTTCCTCCCACTGTGTTAAGCACTTTTAATTAATACTTAGTGAATGAAGGAATGAATGACTAATGTTCTGTCATTGGGAGCTGGGAGACTTCAGCTCTGTCTTCAGTGGACAGAGGGGAGAAAACCCAGGTGAAAGAATGGGAGGAGAAAAATGTCTCGTGACCCAGAGTATGCTCAGAAAAAAAAAGACAAGTCACCTTAGGAACCTAGAAGTGGCCCCAGGAGTTCCCCAGTAATGCTTACCCCTTACCTTTCATCACAGCCTAGTTTTCAAATCACTCATTAATTTGCTTTATGTAATTGTCATTAATACCCTTATGAGGTGGATGGTGAGGTAGATATTCATATCATATATATATACATATATATACGATAAATATACGTCTATATATATGATAAATATATGTCTATATATACACGATAAATGAATATACGTATATATACGTATATAAATGAATATATGTATGTGTGTATATATATATATATATATGTATATATATATACGATAAATGAATAAAACCAAGACAAAAATAAATTCAGGTGCTAGGGGTGGGGTGAGGAGCTTTCGGGGACACTGGGAAAGCCTTCTCTCCCTAGTCTAAAAATATCAAACTGTGGCAGGGCCTACATATTCCATCTATGAGTCAAGCCAACCCAGGGGTTCATGGTTTAACATTGGAATTGCCGGTCTTGTAACTGAAATGTTTTTAAACTGTGGAAACATCCTTCTGTAACCTCACTACTTCTTTTTCTTTTCTTAATTACACAGTACGCAGAACTGAATTGTTCTCCTCTGAGAAAATAAGGCTTTGCTTTTGTCCAAGTTTGTCACAGCTTTTTTCTTCTCATGTCTGCATGCTTCAAATGCAGTGAAGAAGTCTTGTTCAATGAATATAAAGGTTTCTTCCAGAATGGTTCCTAGCAGATACCTTTATGGTATCCAGCCAATAAATGTGATCTCCATCACCTCAAAATGATTCTGGGATCATGGTGTCTAAGTCTTCTATTTCTTAGCCAGGCTTTTTCTAATCAAGTCCAAGACCAATGATAAAGTCTACAGATGGGGGTAAGTGGATGAGATCATAGGCCCCCTTTTCCCACATGTGACCCATTCCTCCTAATTTACTCCTAATTGCCTTAACCCATATAATCTTAAAGTCACTCAAAACTTGATTATTCACAGTTCTGGAGATGATAAAAGATGTAGATAATCCAAAATTATATATAATGAAAACACACTAATATTTGGCCTGGATGTTTTGGAATGGATTTGTTTTTATTGGAATGGATTTGCTTTTATTTATAGAGTGAATGTAGAAATATTTTGATTGCTAGGGGGGAGAGGAGAAAGTAGGGTGAAGGTTGCTACATTTACAAGTTTTAACAAGAATTTTTAAATTTTGCTCCTAAATTGATATATGTAAAACCAGTAGAATTTTCTAACCCTAACTTTACTAGCACCTTTATAGTTTGGATAAGTGAAGACTGTAATATGATTCAAGGTGACCCAAGAAAGCAACAAAATGGTTGAATAGGAGTTAATGGGAATTAAGATAAGAATTTAAATGGAAAGAAGAGTTCAAAAGGTAGACTTAAAATGCCTAAAGGCTTCTCTATCCGGCTGGCTAAGTGTGGCTGGCTGGAGCCTGCATCATGAAAGAGCTAACATCCAACAGATGGCAGCAGAGAGCAGTAGCGTTTTAGCAGAGATGCACAAAGCCAATAGAAGAAAACTACTCAATGTGTAGAAAAGAAAAAAAGGAACATGAAAATATCAACAGAGGAAACTGGGATCACTGTAACACTGAAAGGATGAACCAAGTTGGTCATTCACATATCTTTCCATATGTAGCCCTTGACAGACCTTACCTGTGTTCCTTGGCCATGCATGTTTCCTACATACAAGTTCCTTTATGTTTTCTAATCATATTCTAATCGTATTCCCAGTGAGTGTCTGATTAAATTGTCTTTTACTTTGAACTACTGTGTCCTAGGGTTGGTCTAGAAAAGAAAACTCATCAATGGAGTCTTCTTAGCTGATTTTTAGTAGATACTGACTCATAAAGTAGATTGAATGGGTGGCTTTTTGGAAGCTAGAAGCCCTGGGTGCCACACTTAACATTTAAATATCATAATAGTTGATATTTACATACTTCCATTTTCAGAGGAGGGAACTGAAATTCAGAGAGATTCAATGATTTACCCATAGCCACAAAGCTAGTAAATACCAAAGAAAGAATTTGAACCTTAGTTTCTCCTGAAACTAGAGATCATGCTTTTTCTAGGACATCACACTGCTTCTCTAGATGGGCATGCCTTCTTGAAAGTGAATTGCCAAAGAAATAGGAAACACAAAAACAAAGAAATCTCAGCTCTAGAGAAGAGATAAGGAAAGGAATTTCTTTTCTCCCCTTGTAGAGGTGAGGGACTATCTGTGTAAACCCTTGCATCTGTTGTCAGGCAGTACCTTGTTACTTGGTTTTGCAAAGCTGTTTTTCTCTGTTACATGGAAGAACATATTTGGTGGAGGGAGAGCTGGATTGGATGTTATGTAAAAACAAGAGACTTCAGTAAATTTTTTTAAAAAGGGAAATAAAAACAAACAAGTAAGGAATCTTAAAAAAGAAAGAAAAAAATCAATAGCCAAACTAAATGATGAAACAAATAATATTTAGATGACTCAGGTCTTTCACTTTTTATCACTACTTTCTTATATCCATTTAATTCCTTCTTGCTAGTCACTCTGTGCTGAAGATTGACCCCATTTCTCTCTCAGCCTGTTGCAAAGCACTCAGTAAAGCATAGCTGTTCTTTCTTAAAACCTGGAACAAAGGAGGTGGTTCAGTGCCCAAATTTCAAGACTTCCCTGGAAGGTTGCATGTGAGGTCTATAGGGAACACTGAAGGTATCAACAAAACAAGTAGTTAAGCAAAGAAAGCACTTACCAAAAATGTACCGGCAAGATTTACTGCAGATAGTTCTATTAACTCCTCCCTACCCCTGTCTCTAAACCTTTGTCTAAGCAGGCTTTCTTTGAATATAGGTCATGACTCTGAAATGTAGTTGTATACCGAACAATAACAAAATTATGAGTTCTGTTGAAGCCTGACATGGGAAATGTGACCTAAAATCATTGCAGTACATTACATTTGAGAACTGACTTTTAACTTACTCTTTTTTGTTATAGGTCACTATTTTTATTTTCTCTTTCTTCTCTGTCTCTGTCTGTCTCTGTCTCTGTGTCTCTGTCTCTCTCTCCCTTTTCTGTTTCTGAAACTGGATTGTAAGCTTCCCAAGGGCATTAACTGCATATAGAAATTCAGTTCATGGTGAAATCTGGAGATCATTCCTTGAGGTGTGGCAACTGACCTCAGTTGTAATGTTTGAGGAAAAAAAATTCACAGACTTGGAAATCATATCTAATTTTTGGAGAAAAATCTTGCTTTTGGATTTTTGGAGGCTTTCCTTCCAACTTGGTGGAATGACTTTGTTCCCTGAGTACGCCTGTGTAGTTTTAGCCTATTGTCTGTTGTAGACTAAACAGTAAAAAGAAGCTTGCTGGTTCCTGTATGAGAAGATAGAGCAGATCTGCATAATTGGAGGTTCCTGGACCTGAGAAGGAATGTCCTGACTGGACCCTAGAACTTGGAGATGCCAAATCCAGAATTCTAGAAAGGCTCAGTTGTCCTACCCAACCCTATCATGGCAGCTGCCTTTAAGACACTTTCAGCCCACTTCTAAGTGCAAGAAGTGCTTTGGAAGGCATAAATATTATTTGCATATTATTTATGTATTTCTACATTGACCTAGCTATAGCTATCCTTCCCTAGAGACCTTCCAGGTTAGAATGTTATTATTCCTCTGCAGGAGGTTAGGTTCTTACATTTTTTTTTAATATTATATTTTTAAATTATATGTAAAAATTTTAACATTCTTTTTTTTTTTTTAATTTTGAGTTCCAAATTCTTTACCTCCCTCCCTCTCCTGCCCCCTTCTTGGGAAGGCAAGCAATTTTATATAGGTTATATATGTGCAGTCATGCAAAACCTATTTCCATATTAGTCATGTTGTAAAAGAAAAAAGTTCAGAAACCTCCCCCCCCCCAAAAAAAACCCAAGAAGAATAAAGCATTTAAAAAAAAGTATGCTTTTATCTGGATTCAAATTCCATCAGTTCTTTCTCTGGAGGCTAATAACATTTTTCATCATGAGTCCTTTGGAATTGTCTTGGATCATTGTACCGTTGAAATAAGCTTAGTCATTCATAGTTGATTATTGTACAGTGTTGCTGTTACTATCTATAATGTTCTCCTGGTTCGGCTCGCTTCACTTTTCATCAGTTCATGTAAGTCTTCCCAGGAATTTTTTGAAGGTATCCTGCTTGTAATTTTCTATAGCACAATAGTATTCTATCACAATCAAATACCACAACTTGTTCAGCCATTCCCCAATTGATGAGCATCCTCATAATTTTCACGTCTTTGCCACCACAAAAAGAGCTGCTATAAATATTTCCATACATAAAGGTGTTTTTCTTTCTTTCCTCCCTCCCTTTCTCCCTTCCTTCCTTTCTTTCTTCCTTCTTCCCTCTCTTCCTTCTCTCCTTCCTTCCTTCCTTCCTTCCTTCTTTCCTTCCTTCCTTCCTTCCTTCCTTCCTTCCTTCCTTCCTTCCTTCCTTCCTTCCTTCCTTCCTTCCTTCCTTTTTCTTTTTCTCTTTTGGGTTTCGACTATGTAGTAGTATTGCTGGGTTAAAGAGTATACAGAGATTTACAGCCTTTTGAGTACAATTCCAACCTCTTTTCCAAATTGGTTCATAACTCCACTAACAGTGCATTAGTATTCCAATTTTTCCATATCCCTCCACCATTTGTCATTTTCCTTTTTTTGCCACATTAGCCAATCTGATAAGTACGAGGTGCTACCTCAGAGTTCTCTTAGTTTGCATTTCTTTAATCAATAATGATTTAGAGCACTTGCCCATGGCTATAGATGGTTTTGATTTGGTTCTTATATCTTTTAAACTAAAACAAAACAAAACGAACTTCCCTGTTCTTTGCCACTCACTCTCACTGATTCAGATGCTTCCCCTTAGAGAGGACCTGGGGAGACACAGATGAAGCACTAGGTCAAGAAGTTATGAGGGCAGGTGAGGACCACCAAGGATGTCTTTCTTAGGGCCGTGCTTTGGAAAATAGCTAATGTTCTTATATTGCTTTAAGACAGGAGGGGGAACTTTCAGCCTCTAGGCCACATGTGGCCTTCTAGGTGCCAAGTACAGCCCCAGACTTCACAGAACAAATCCCCTTCATAAAAAGATTTGTTCAGTAAAACCTGGGCTCAGTCAAAGGGTCACACTCAAAGACCTAGAAGGCCACATGTGGCCTGGGGGCCCCAAGTTCCCCATCCCTGCTTAAGATTTGAAAAGCACTTTATATTTATCTCATTTGTTCCTCACAACAAAGTTGGTGCTATTATCATTCCCTTTTTACAGATGAGGAAACTGAGGCCAAGAGAAGTTAAATGACCTACTCTGGGTCACGCAAGGTTTGAACTCAAGTCTCCATGACTCCAGGTTCAGAACTCTATCTGTTGCATCCCTCAGTTGATGATTCTACACAGCAGTGGCTTTAGACATGTCTCCAGATAATGGTTTTCTCAGGAATTTGTCTTCAGACTGATGTGGTCTTATGGAGGAATCTGTGGAGTTTAATAAATATTATTATTAATAGCTCATATTTATGTAGCACTTTAAGGTTTGCAATGTATCTTATCAATTTTGATCTTTCATTTGCAGTGACTGCTGAGGTACTTGGAGGGAGCATCTCTTCCCCACTCCTTCCCATCCATCATCATCTTTGACCCTCCCTTTATTCACTCAACATACTTAACAAATACTGATTGAATACTTGCCAGTCTCTCCCATCTCTAATCTATCCTTGATCAACCAAAGGGATGTTCCTGAATCACAGCCCTGATTCTGTCAATTTTTTTTTTGAGGCAATCAGACTTAAGTGACTTGCCCAGGGGCACGCAGCTAGGAAGTGTCTGAGGTCAAATTTGAACTCAGGTCCTCCTGACTCCAGGGCTGGTGCTCTATTTCACTGCACTACCTAGCTGACCCTTCATGTTAATTTTCTACAGAAAAGTTGTCAAATACTCTGGTGGGCCGCATACAGCATACCACCCTCCTAAGTAGCATCCAATCGAGATTCAAATATAATTCCTATCTGATTTTAATATGGTGGTGTATTAATTAAAAATAAATAAATGAAAGTAAAAATGAATGAATAAATAAAAATATGTAAATGAGGTTTTCTAATTTAATATGTGGCCTACTGGGATTCTTATGTATGATTTGGTGGCCCTGTTTCTATTTAAGTTTGGTGCCCCTGCTCTAGAGGCAATAAACCCCAGTGACTCCCCATTAGCTCCAGAGTTTTGTTATACTATGGTTTTGAAAAGGTAGGGAAATTGCCAGAAAAATGGGTGTTGAAGGAAGCCTACCTACTACAGCTAATAGCATTTACCCAGGAGCCCAAAGAGTAGTTAAGGGGTTGGAAGGAATGAATGAGCACATGAATGCACGAATGAATGAATGAGTGAGTGAAAATGAATTATGAATGAAGTTACGAATCATGAATGTACATATTAGTCACATACTATTTTTCAAGCTTCATTTATATGGAGATAAAAGGGAGACAGTTCCTGCTTTCTAAGAGTTAATATCATAACAGGGGAAAACCAACACACTCTGGGGGGGGACGGAAATAAATATTTATATATAACACCTACTACGTTCCAAGTACTGTGTTAGTGCTAAATGTTACCTCATTTAATAGAAGAACTAGAAAACTTTTCTATATATTCCAGGTTACTGGGGGGAAATGTACCTTGAATAATGAAAGAAGTGCTTAAAAGATAAAACATTGCTTTTTAAAAAGTGCTTTAAAAAGGAAAACAATTTGAAGAGGTAAAGACTTACTCTATGTTACAAAGTTAGAAGAGGAAGAGAATGAAAGAAAGAACCGCTGAGACTTCAGAAGAACTATGTAAGAAAGATGGAGACCCTAGAGATAAAGCAGCTTTTTCACTTAAAAGGATGAGAATTCACAGAAGCCGTGAGGGAAAAAGTCAAGTCATGGCATATTGGTCAGGAGGGAGCGATGATGTGTGACGTTTAGCCATTGTCTGCTGAGGAGCTGCGAGGTGCCATTCATTGACCTACCACAGACAATAGGGAGCTATTCGGTCTTCCTGAGGTGAAATTCTGGGATAAGACAGAAACTCTCTAGAGTGATCAATTTTCTTGATATCTTAGACTTTATCAGAGATATTTGATGCCCATATTTTTTCCCCCAATCTTTACCTTCTCTTCTTTTTCTGGTTTATTGATTTTGCTCATGTAAAAATTGGTTTTTAAAAACTTTGTGCAATTCAATGCACAGTTATTATTTTTTGTATTCCCTCTTCTTTATTTGGTTAAGAATTCTCCCTCTTAGGGGCAGCTAGATAGTGCCTATAGAGTACTGGCTCTGGAGTCAGGAGAACCTGAGTCCAAATGTGACTTCAGACACCTGACACTAGCTATGTTACTCTGGGAAAATCACTTAACCTGTATTGCCTTGGGGGAAAAAAAAGAATTCTCTTTTTTGTCCTAGTTTTGAAAGATACTTGATCCTACTTCTCTCTCTCTCTCTCTTCTCTCTCTCTTCTCTCTCTTTTTTCTCTCTCTCCTCTCTCTCTTTCTCTCTCTCTTCTCTTCTCTTCTCTGTCTCTCCCTCTCTCTTCTCTCTCTCTCTTCTCTCTGTCTCTTCTCTCTCTCCTCCCTCTCTCTTCTCTCTCTCTCCCTCTCTCTTCTCTCTCTCTCTCTCTTCTCTCTTTCTCTCCCTCTCTCTTTGGTGAAAACTTTGGTGTTCAGTCCTGTGTCCATTTTGAGCTTATTGTGTTATCTGGTATAAGTTTATAAGTTTAAACATAATTTCTGGTATATCCCCAGAACTGTCAAAGCTGAAAACCACTACCCATCTTTTGAGGATTCCCGTGGAGACAACTAAAGTTGCTAGAAGAAACCTATAAAGCATTGCTAACGACTACAAAGTTCTCAGCAAGAAATGGAAGGCCTTAAGGGCACAAGAGATATTTTTAAAATCAATGTTGCTCAATTGAAGGTGGATTTCAGAAATTAGTTAGAAGATGATATCTGAGAATAGAATTTGATTGTTTAGACCATGGCATAAGATATAGCAATGGTGAGCTCTCAGAGAGAGATGAAGTACATATAAGATCTAGAAAAAAAAATTTTTTTTGGCCTAAATTCTTATGATTCTGATCAAAGGCTTTAAAGTGAAAATGGAAGGACAAAAATACCTACATTTATCTGCCAAGCCTGATAACACAGAGCATTACATTATGACAGGGGAAGAACAGTAGAAGAACAATAATTTTCAGAGAACAAAGTCAATGAAAATGTTTTAAGTGCCTACTATGCACCAGGGGCCATGCCAAGCACTATTTAAGGGGACAATGTCCAGGAAGGACAGAATAAAACCTCTGGCCTCAGATGTCGGCACCAAAGATTGACAGTAAACCATTTGTGATGGGAACATTCTTATGGAAGATCCTAACAGATTAGAGAAAATAACTAATGAGGCAACATGGTGTATTGAAAAGATAAACTTGTGAGATGAGATCCAAGGAGTAGAGGAGAAAAACACAGAAGAGAGCATTTTAGTAAGAGTTTATTGAGGTAGAAACAACAGTAATATTTTCATGGGTGAATACAACAGGTTAATTGATGAGAGAGAGAGAGACAGACAGACAGACAGACAGACAGACAGACAGAGACAGAGACAGAGAGACAGAGAGACAGAGGCAGAGACAGAGACAGAGACAGAGAGACAGAGAGACAGACAGAGACAGAGACAGAGACTGAGAGACAGAGAGAGAGAGAGAGAGAGAGTGAGAGAGAGAATAAAATACTGAAGATTCTGCTCCTCCTGTTGGCTGAAAGTCTTTCTGCTAAAAATCAAAGCAATGCTTCTCCTTGGTTTACCTTAATGACAACACAAATCTCCAAAAAGTAGAGACAGTAATAAAAATTGCAATTTTGGACCTGATTCTGATCAATAAGGCAAAACTAATTATCAGAGAAGAAACAGTGAAAAATTGAATAATCTCCAAACCTATGATCTTGGGAAAATGCTTGTTCCATCTTAGGGTTAGTTGTAGAGGAGGAAAAAGTAGAGTATAGTCCAAGTTCCGCTTAAGCATAGGGAAAAAAGATTTCAGAGAAAGGACTGGTAGGATCCTATGGCCTAAAATACTGTGCATGTTTTTGGTCCAAGAGGGAAAGAAAACTCTCATATATGAAACTCTCATGACACAAACAATTCCAATGGAAAAAAAGGTAGATCAACAACCAAAAAAAAAAATTAGAAGGAAAAAGGAGGAATGTTCTAATGAGGCAGATGTATATTCACAGGATGCACGTTGGCCCACTTAGATTAGTGAAGGATTTGGGAGAATGCTTCCATTCCAAGAAAGGATGGAATAAATAGGGTGCAATCCATATAAGCCAACAGATGGTACTCTGAGTTCAAGCTGTTCCAATGCTCTGCCTCTGTGTAAGTGATCGAAAGACTTTTAACTCTCTAAGTCTTGAGTTTCATTTCAGTTCCTCTGAATTTATGCAGTTAGAATTTGCCTGCCTCCCATCTTTTCCTATTAGTATCCTAGTCCAGGTTCATTCTGGTGTAATCTAAGGATATGAATGCATTCCCTACAATAAATTTGCTTACATTCACTCCTCTCCCATTGAGACCCTAATCTCCTTTCTTCATAAATAGAACATATTTTTCATTATAGAACAATCTAAATGAATCAAGTATAGGATTAGAAATTCTGAGAAACAGGACTGCTCTGGGCAGTGTCTCAAACCTCAACTTCCTAGCATTCTTTACTACAGTGAAATGTGAATTGAACAATGTTTGGCTCTGAACTCAAGAACTGGGTTACTTTGCTAATCTCTATTAAATTGTAAGTTTCTTGAGAGCAGGGATTGTTTTTGCATTTGCTTTGGTGCTTAACATAGTACCTGATACATTGTAGACACTTAATAAATGCTTGTTGACTTGATTATGTTAATCTCAGTTTCCTGTATCCTATGTTCTGCGTTCTGTTCCCTACTTTCACAACAGGAACAGACACACCCAAAATCTATTTGTAGAGGAGTATTATCAGCCCTGTCTCACAGCTTTCTGGCTGGTAAATCAGGTGAAAGCTGTCTACTTCTGACTGCTCGCAACACCTAGCCACCACCCAGGAAAACTGGTCTGGCACAGGAGACTTCAACTAGCTGGGGACATGTTTAAGTATTAAGTATTAAATTTAAGTTGGCATATTTCTCAACTGTCCTCTTCTGGTGTCTTCCATTGTCTCCCTGGAAAGCACACCCCGACTCTTTCTCAAATATCCCCCAAAGGTGCAACATTCAAACAATTTGAGGCCACCGGATTTATGTTAAATGCTCAAGGCGATTCATTCCATCTTTCTTGCTTTTATCTGGTGCCAAGGGAAGTCAGAAAAAGGCAGAAGAAAAAAACGAAATATTCCATCCAATCGGAGGTTACAGATTTCAAGAAGACATGCAAAGGAAACAAAAAAGGATAGATAAAATAATATCACAGTCATTTAACAGTATCACTGTAGCTGATAGTGAATAGTAAAGATAACATTAAAAGGTAGGGGTTGCTGTTGTTTTAGCTATGTTAGGGGTATGAGAAAGATCAAATAATTCTGTGGGAATCAGGAACCTTAGAATGCTTAGGTCTATCAAGCCAAATCAACATACAAAATTTATTAGGCATCTCCTATGGGGGGGGGGGGGGGGCATTGTGCTAGACGTTGAGGTTACAAAGTCAAAAAATGAAAGTTAGTCCTTGCCTTCAAGGTGGTAATATTCTACTGAAAACCCAATTCCTGGGACAGGCTGGTGCTGAGGCTGAGGCTTCTAGTCCCAGACAGCATGTGGCTACAACCCTCTCCTGACTTTAGTTGCATCCCAGTGACAGAGGGTTAGACTGAGAATAGACACCTCATTTACATGTCTCCTTTTTTTTAATTTAATTTTTATTTTATTTTTTCTCAATTACATATAAGCAAAAAGTTTTAACTTTTTAAAAAATTCTGAGTTCCACATTCTCTCCTTCCTTCCAGACCATCCCTGCTCATTGTTGAGAAGATAAGCAAACGATATAGACTATATATGTGTAGTCATGAAATACATTTCCAAACTAACCATGTTGCGAAAGAAAACATAGGCGAAAACAAAACAAAACCCAAGAACAATAAAGTTTTAAAAAGTGTGCTCCAAACTGCATTCAGGTTCAGGTTTCTCTGGAGGTAGCTACCATTTTTTCATAAATCCTTCAGAATTGTCTTTAATCGTTGTATGGTTGAGACTAGCTAAGTCATTCGTGGGTGATCATCTTACAATATTGTAAAATGTTCTCCTGGTTCTGCTCACTTCACTTTGCATCAGTTCATGTAAGACTTTCCAGGTTTTTTTTTTCTCTGAGAGCATCCTGCTTGCCATTTCTTATAACGCAATAGTCTTTCATCACAACTGTATATGACACTTTCAACCATTTATCAATTGATGGGCATTCCCTGGATTTCTAATTCTTTGCCACCACAAAAAGAGCTGTTGTAAATATTTTTGTACATAAAAGTCCTTTTCTTTTTTCTTTGATCTCTTTGGGATAGAAACCTAGTAGTGATATTGCTGGGTCAAAAGGTATGCACAGTTTTATAGCCCTTTGGGAACAATTCCAAATTGCTTTCCAGAATGGTTAGATCAGTTCACAACTCCAAAAACAGTGCATTAGTATCCCTATTTTTCATCTCTACCTTTTTCCAACAGAGAATTTGATTCTGCTAGGTGTGAAATATCATTATCCACCAGCAAGGAAAGACTTGAGCCTTGGAGTGTTTATCTTTTCTGAATTTGTACTTTCTCTCTTCTCTTGTAAATCAATCTTGGGAAAGTACTTTCCCCTGGTCTGGAATGTACAAAGGCTAAGTAGGGGAAGGGAGGATAGTAATAAATGAAGAGCAATTGAGGAAGTGAAAGAAAATAGTGGGTACCAGGAATGGGTACCAGAAGATGGTTACAGTGTTCCCGGGTAATTAGGTTTTTCAAAGGTTCAAGTAAGTAGGCTCAAAGGACTTTAGGTATGGGCTAGGTAAATAGGCTCAAAACCTACAATAAAATGTTAAAGATCAGAGAAGTTGAAATGAGTTCAAGAGTCCTATGGTCAAAGACAAGGTCTCCAGGATCAGCTCTGGGCACAGGGGAAATGACTGTGGGTCTCTGAGTCCTCAGAACCAAGGAAGGATGCTGGGATCTTTTAAATAAGTAAGAGGAAATATAGAATGTTTGTAGCATGCCATCACTGCTTTCAATGAGCTTATGTTCTAGTTGGGAAGACAGGATATACCCCACTAGAAAGGTTACTAATAATATTAGTCATTGTGTGGTTAGTGCAGAAAGAGTATGGTGGTGTGAGACAAAGGAGATCAAATCAGATCCCTCAGTGTGGGCTGAGTGGCTTGGGAAGCTTTTATGGAGGAGATGGGCCTTCAAGGATCAGGAGACTTGGCTAGGTGAAGTTGAGGGAAGAAGAGCATTTCAGCAGGGGGAAAGAGTGTAAACAAAAGCACAAACAGCAAAGCTGAAGGTATGTTTTAGGCTCATTGAGGGGAGTTACTGAATTGTCTTGAGCATGGGACTGGTATGGTAAAAGTGGTATTTGAGAAATATTAACCTGGCAGAGATACGCATGAAACATTAGAGAGGGAAGAGACAGGGCCCCTTTGCTCACCAGAGGTCTCAGGCATAGCTAAACTTAGGCTGCCTGTAGGATGTGATTTGAGAAACTCTCTGAAGTTCTCCCTAAATCCTCAAATACCTCTTCTATTAGTCTGGTGTTAATTCCTGAAACCTCCGCTGGACTGTTATTTCTCCTGATTATAGTTCCAGTTGTAGTCATTGTTTATGGACTAATGTGAATATTTCATGTGTTTTCTTTATCTCTTTATGTGCCCTTTCCATCTTCTGCATTTTCTGTGAGATTCAATAAAGGCTGCCCTATACATAACATGTATTTGTTACCTTGAGTGCTTGGTGGAAACTGAAGATCTCATTATTTACATTTATAGAAACTTAGATATAAGCTATGCATAAACTGTTGGTAGGTTTTCTTTTTTTTCCCTTTGGGGGTGATGGGTGATAGGGAGTCAGTGAGCCAAAAGAGGTACAACTCTTTTAGGACTGCCTCTAAGAATGGACCTGGTCTATGTGATCCCAGAGCTTGAGGAGCCTTAGCCTCCATGTTACATTTACAAATAGTTATTAAGACCTTTTCTACTTCCAAAACATGATACTATGATATCAGAATTGGATTGACTTGTCATTGGCTTTTTCCTAACTCATTGTCTTCCCAAATTGGCTTCCAGGCAGCCCTCCTACTAACACAAAGAGAAAAAAAAGTAGTCTAGAAAAAAATATAGCTAGGCATGGTGAAAACACAACATATATAAATCCTATAAGAAGGGAGCTGGGGTCAGCGAATATCTTGAGCTCTGGAGTTCTGAGCTGCATGGGCTAAACTGATCAGGTGTCCACACTAAGTGCAGCACAGAGGAAGGGGGAGAAAGGATACTAGATTACCTAAGGAGGGGTGAATGCAGCTCCTGTATTTATCAGAGTTCGATCAGCCTATAAGTGGTTCTTGTACTTCCAGCCTGCTTAAGATAGAGAGACTTAGTATTAAAAGAAAACCCCAAACCCCTTTACCCAGGTGAGTTATTTCACTTAAGTCCTCCTCCAGGGTTTTTCTGTGGCAAGGAAATGAATATGGAACCCTCAGAGGTTGTGGTGGTAGAGTGCCAGCTCCGGGAGATCCTACTAAGCTTTCAGTTGGAGCCCAATGACTTAACTACATTTTTGTCATCTGAAGACCAAGAAGGTGGGGAACAAGGGGGTGCATATTGTTTTGGACCACAGCAACTCAGAGAGACAGTCTACTGTTCAGAGAGCATTATCTGCCATCTGTGTTGACAGGGGATTGGCCCCACTGGTGAAATCATTAAACTCTGGTCATTCAAAGTGAAAGGATTTAAGGATCAGGGATGGGAAGCTACCATTTGCCAAGATTAAATTGGAAGTTCACTGCTGTGGGATGGAATTTTCTGAGTCTAAATGCACCTCAAAAGTTATGTGTAAACTACAGTTTTATACATCAAAATCTGTATTCAATGCCTTGGGGAAGAGGGAGGGAGGGAATGGGGTATCTCACCTTTTTCATCATTACTTTTGTTATATAAATCATCATCCTTTTAATGTATCTTTTTGCTAAGTATGGATTTTCATTTTGTTTGCTCCAATTCAATTTGTCAAACATACATAGGTCTGTGATAAGTACTGGGTAAGGCAGTATTAAATAAATGTTAATAATAACATCACATTTATTATAGGATTATAGATGGACTCATTGAACCCAATCCTTGTAGTTTAGAGATGATGAAACTGAATGCCAGAGAGGTGAAATGTCTTACCCTGGGTCATATAGTTGATAGTGAGATTCAAACCCAAGTCTTCCTTACTCCAAGACCAACCATCTACAGAACTTTACAAAGATGAAAGCAGCTTTCTGAACTCATGAAGTTTATGGTCTTATGTTACTTAACTTCTGTAAAATGGGAGGCTTTAGTTAGATCTCTCAGATTCCTTCAGCTCTAATGATTTCTATGTCTCATATTTACTGGTGACCTTGCATAGCCCTCCCTCACTCAAAACAAAGTCCAGTGTAAGTCATGTCATCATTTCTCTGATGTCACGGTCTTCTTCAATAATGAAGGACGAACGCAACACTTGCATGTCATAGTTGCCTTACTCCTTCTCCATGGGGACTTTGCATTTTAAGTTTGACCTTTCACTGTTTTCTGTTTAAATAATTTCGGGAGTTACACAGGAAGGAGTTTAAAGGATATTTCAGGGATGAAAGCTCTTCCAAGCACCCTCAATTTATGCCTTTGCAAGAAACTGGCCCCGAATGCTAAATTACCAAGTCGGTTTACCAGGGCTGACAAAGAGAAGGCAAAGAAATCTGTCTTTGTCTTTTACTAAAGTAGATCTCTCTCCTTGTCCTCTGCTTTCAAAATTATGCCTTCTGTTAGATGTTGGGAAAAGGAGCTGATAAACATGGAAGCCACCTGGTATGGTAGAAATAGCCCTGACCTGGTACCAGAGGACTGAGGTTCAAATCTTGACTCTGATACTTACAAACCATGTGAACTTGGGCAAGTCATTTGCTGGATTTCAGTTTCCACAGGTGGGAGTCAGAAGATGTTGGATGAGGGAGTGGAGAACTTGTAGCCTCAAGACCACATGTGGGCTCTAGGTTCTCAAGTGCAGCCCTTTGACTGAATCCAAACTTCACAGAACAAATTCTTTGAGACTTTACTATCTGAAAAATGAGAAAGTTGTATGCTTCATGTGTTGAAATGAATTAAACAAAGAAAAGGTAATAGACAAATTTTAGTTTGTTGACTCAACATTCAGTGTTAAACTTCCTTCCTTCCTTCCTTCCTTCCTTCCTTCCTTCCTTCCTTCCTTCCTTCCTTTCTTTCTTTCTTTCTTTCTTTCTTTCTTTCTTCCTTCCTTCCTTCCTTCCTTCCTTTCTTCCTTTCTTCCTTCCTTCCTTCCTTTCTTTCTTTCTTTCTTTCTTTCTTTCTTCCTTCCTTCCTTTCTTCCTTCCTTCCTTCCTTCCTTCCTTCCTTCCTTCCTTCCTTCCTTCCTTCCTTCCTTCCTTCCTTCCTTCCTTTCTTTCTTTCTTTCTTTCTTTCTTTCTTTCTTTCTTTCTTTCTTTCTTTCTTTCTTTCTTTCTTTCTTTCTTTCTTTCTTTCTTTCTTTCTTCCTTCCTTCCTTCCTTTCTTTCTCCTACATAGAGAAGTCAAAGCACTTGTCAACAGCTGAACCAGAATTTCCTGACTTTGAGACCAGGCTTTCACCTACTATATCACTCTGTCTCTCATATTTTTAATAAAGCTCTAAGGTTCCTGCCATCACTAAATCCTATTTTTCTCCATTCACATATGTATTGACACATGTTCAAATGCACATCTTTATGCACTCTCATCCACACCTCTGCTTGTAACACACAGGCACACCCACACACAAAAAAACAGAGATATACATACTTCACAGACTATGCAGATTCCTTCCTCTTTGTGCATGGGAATTAGGTACATGAGGCAGGAACCTCAGAGGGATCAGTTTCTTCAGAGGAGCAGCAGGATATCGGGTTATTTTTTGGAACGCGTCCTAGACCATGAGTCCCCAACAGCCTATACCACCTATCTATATGGAGTTTCCAAGACATTGGATAATTAGGGCTTCTGGTCATGGATAGCTAACCAAGTGAGAACTTTTAAGCACAGAATATTTTCTGAATTGAATTATTTTGGGGTCATTCAGTTGATAATCTCATTGATTGGGATATCCTCTTCAAAGATGATGACTGAAATCCATCCATTCCTTCAATACACTGACTCTTTCTTGTCCTATACAACTACCATAAGAAGTCCAGCCAACAGGCTGAGAACCTTTCTATAGATTTAGTTCTTAATCTTTTTTTGTGTGTTATGGAAACTTTTGGCAGCTTGGTAAGGCCTATGAACCCATTCTATAAATAATGTTTTTAATTTTTATAACATTTTAAGAATGGCAAAACTCTTTACAAATACCTCATTTCATCTTCACAACAATTTTGGGAAGTAGGTGCTACTAGTGTCCCCATTTTACAGATTAGGAAACTAAGGCAGAGGTAAATGACTTGCCCAGGATCACACAGCTAGTAAATGTCCAATGTTGAATTTGAAATCAGGTTTTCCTGACTCTAGGTCCAGTGCTCTACCTACTCTGCCCCCCAGCTGCCCACATAACAGAAAACATAATATATAGGATTATAAGGGAAATCTAGTTTTGGTAACTGGAATGTAGTTATCAAAATAGTAAAAAAAAAACAAAAAACAAAACCCAAAAGATTGTGATATGGTAATACATACAGCAAGAGTCCTAATAACACTAGTAATTTTCTATTGTGATGGGCATAAACCATATTTCTTGTGTTTTGTATAAATTTGTATTCCCCACACAACACAGTAAGTACTTAATCAATGCTTTATCCAATTGAATTTATTTCTAGATATCTACGACAACTATAATGTTATGTGTAATTGACATCATACTATTTGCCTTCTCATTGAGTGGAGGAGGAGTGGGTAGAAGGGGAGAGAATTTGGAACTCAAAATGTTTTAAAAAATGAATGAACAAATGAAAACAGCTATCACATGTTACGAAAATGTGCCTGATTTTGATCAGTGACAAAGTCACAGGTACTGCTGATACTGCTATGGTCTGTTGCCTACTTTTGTAATAGAAGGGAATGATAAATTTTAGTAAGAAGATAGTGAAATTTAAGATGTAATTTTTTTCCCATCCAAGTTCATGAACCACAGAAATCTACTTATTGGACCCCTTAGTGAAGAACCTCTGCTCTAGATTGATTTTAACATCATGTTAACACCATGAGAACTGTCTATTAATTATTTTTCATTTTTACTCTGTGTCCAAGTCACCTCTTTTTGTTGTTTATACATTTTTCCGATATGTGCTTAGCATGGTACCTCTGTAACTAAGTATGTATTGAGGGCACCTCAATGGTGGTGCAATGGATAGAGCACCTAGTCTAGAGTCAGGAAGACCTGAGTTAAAATCTGGCCTCAGATACTAGCTATGTGACCCTAGGTAAGTCACTTAACTTCTCTGTGCCTTAGTTTCCTCATCTGTACAATGGGCATAATCATAGCCCCCAATTCCCAGGGTTATTGTAAGAAGCATATGAAATAATAATTAAAAAACCCTTAGCATAGTACCTGGCACACAGTAGGTATTGTTTTTCAGTCCTGTCCAACTCTCTGTGACTCCATTTAAGGTTTTCTTGGTAAAGATACTGTTCGTGGTTTGCCATTTCCTTCTCCAGCTCATTTTACAGATGAAGAAACAGAGGCAAACAGGGTTAAGTGACTTATCCAGGATCACATAGCTAGGAAGGCTCTGAAGCCAGATTTGAACTCAGAAAGACTCAGTCTTCCTGATTCTAGGACCAGTACTCTGTGCACTCTGGCTGTTTCTAGAATGTACCCAGGTGCTATATAAATGTTAGCTATCATATGCTTTTTTAGATTGAACTGAATTGATGGCATCCTATATGCTGATTCTTTTTCAAATCCAGCAGTGTGACCCTGGAAAAGTCACTTATTTTAGCCTCAGTTTCATCACCTATAAAATGAGAATAAGAATAAGAATGACACATCTACTTCACAGGGTTGCTGGGAGGATCATTTGAGATAATGTATGTGCCACTTTAAAGTGGGATGCTAACTGAATGCTAACTGAACATTTTTTTTTAAAGCACAGCATAAAGAGAGAAACCTGGGTTCAAGAATGGATTCCATCTCTGAGGGTGTCTCCCCATTGTGCCTCCTATCCCTTGCCTGGAAATATTCACTCCTTGCTTGTTGGGTGCAGCTCAATTACAATCAGCCCGAGAAAAGTGAACTGAGCCAGAATGTCTGATTGTGAACCAAGACCTGAAGCCTTCTCTTTGGAAGCTGCCCGGGGCCACGGACAGATGGGCTAGGGCTAGGGGCAGCCATGTGAAAGTTTTTGGAACAGACTGTTATTTACATGCTTTGCCTGGTTATGCTTTAACTGAGGATAGGCTGAACAAGACATTTGTCTGGGCATTTATCTGGGGAGGGTCACGAAGTTTAGCTGATGCCCTCTTGCAAGTAGGTAGTTTGATATACCCCGATATTTATCTTATCCTGGACACAGAGCCCACTCTCTGAAGTCATAACTAGATAGAGTAGGTGATAGCATAACCTGGAGGTTTTTAGGGACTGTGGGGAAGAGCACCTCTGGTCAGAGGGTAGGTAGGACCGTCTGTTCATTTCTTGATACTGTTGGAGAGTTCCTCTCTTGCAACAGCACAATGGAAAGCTCTGAAGTCAGAGGACGTGGGTTCAAAATCTAACTCTGCTACTTACTACCCATGAGACTTTGGGCAAATCACTTAACCTCAGGGGGACACAATGCCTCCTCTGCAAAATGAAAGACTAGTTGACCTCTGAGGCCCATTCCAGCCCCACATTTATGATGTTATGACCTATTTTGGAGAAATATACCATGTTTAATCACCTAGTTGCTTCATAAACAATGATGCCCTTAACCTTGAGCACTAATAGAGCAGTGACATTTTTTATTACATGAATCTTTAAGCAATCTGGCAAAATGGCTAGAGTACCAGTCCTGGAGTCAGGGAGACCTGTGTTAAAAATCTTGCCTCTTACACTTAACTAGCTATGTGACCTTGAGCAAGTCAGCTAATCTCAAGTGGCTTTAGTTTCTTCATGTGCAAAGCTAGTTAGTTGAACTGGAGAGTCATTTATCCAGAACCCTTCCATAGTTAAATTTATGACTTTCTGTTGTGGTTCAGTCATTTCGGTCACTTCTGACTCTTCATGACCCCATTTGGGGTTTTCCTGGCAAAGATACTGGAGTGGTTTAGCCATTCCCTTCTCTAGACGATCCTCTGACCTGAATTCAAATTGGCCACTGACTTACTGTGTGCGCTTAGATGGGTCAGTTAACGTTTCTGGGTCTCAGTTTTCCTATACCCTATTTTCTTTTCTGAAATCATCATTCCTCAATTCAACAAACATCTGATTTTCTGCTATTTACAAGGTTTAGGGGTAGGTGTTGGGGAGGATGCCATAAGTCAGTGGTCTGTGGTTTCACTGTCTGTCTGGGAACTCCTTATACCAAAGCAGATCAGGTTATAATTCTTTATTTTAGAGAAGTCTTAGGGGGCCCAGGGACTGGAAGTGATTGTTCAGAATTACATAACTAGTCAATATCAGGGTCTGAATTTGAACCCAGACTTCCTGACTCTCCTGGTACTCCACGTGCTTCCTTGTGCACAAGATATATATATATATATATATATATATATATATATATATATGTATCCTTGCCCTCAAGGATTTTCATGCTAACAGGGAGAGAATTCTATTTCAAGGCTAAACATTTTATTTGTGCATGGAGAAGCAATGTGATGTAGTGGGAAAAGCTTTAGAGTTCAACTCTCTTCACTTTAAAGATGGGGAAATTGAGGCCCAGTCAGGTTAACTGATTTGTCCAAGGTCACATGGGCAGCAAAGCTGGAATTGGACCCCAGGTTCTATTTACAAAGCCCTGGACCTGTGCCACAGCTGTATGACTGGGTAATCAATCAATCAGCATTTATGAAGTGTCTACTACATACCAGGCATTGAGAATTCAAAGATAGAGATGACATGAAATTTGCTCTTAAGGAGCTAACATTCTGATAGGGGAGGTCAGCTCTTTTGTATGACAGAATAAATATAAAGAGAATAAATAAAAATAAATACAAGGAAGTTTGAGAAGGAAGGGCACTAGCTGCTGGGGAGATCAAGAAAGACTTTAAATTGAAAGTGATGCTCCTTGAGGGCAGAGACTGTCTTTTGACTCTTTGGATCCTGGATGCCTTGCACAATGCCTGGCACATTAAGCTGGGTTCTTAATAAATGATTATTGATTTATTGATCGAAAAGCATATTCTGTGAGGCGGAGATGAGGAGGAAATGTATTCCAGGCATGGCCAGTACAAAACTTACTTGGACACTGGAGATGAGGTGCTCTGTGTGAGGAACAATTAGAGGAAAGTCAGTTTGGCTGGAGTGAAGGGCATGGAGAGAAAAATGGAGAGGAGGCTGGGTTAGGTTAGGTAGGGCTTTAAAAGTTAAAGCAAGTGTACATACAGCTTTCTTATCTGTGGTAAATCCTTCAGGAAAGTGAATAGCTAGCTACCTCCTAATTTATCTTTTGAATACTAATTTTCTGTAGATTTATAGCTGTCAGAGAGACTCCAGAGACGTAGTAGTCTTATCTCCTGCCCCTCCCCCCATTTTATAGATTAGAAAACTGAGGTGTAAAGTACTTGGGCAATGACACACAGATCCTAACAAAGCTAGGATTTTAATCTAGCTCCTTTGACTATAACGTTTTTCTTTCTTCCCCCTCCTCCAACCTTTGCTTCCCTCCCCAAGTATCCCACAAGGCTAGTCAGCTTTGATTAAAGTAGGGAATACCAGAACACACAGTTGGGCAGGGTGGGGGTGGGAGGAAAACAGACGAACGTTGAAGGGAGCCTTTTCCAGGATTCCAGGTGGGTTCTGTCTGCCAAAGGAATGAATGTCAGCATTTGACAGAGAGCATGCTGCCTTTCTTCTGCCACCTTCTGTCACAATGACATTTGTGAAGTCTGGTACCTAGCTCACTTGTTGATTCGATTTATAAAGTCAAGTTCCTCCAAACTCCTCCCCTCTCCTCCCCATTTTCCCTCTGCCACTCCCCTCAAGGTTCCTCAGTAATCACAGTGTACCAAACCTGGGTCAAAAAGAGGGGAGGGTAGATTCTAGCCCAAATTAAATCTAGGGTATTGTCTGAACCACAGAATTGTGCTCCAGGATAGAAGTCACGAGAAGGGGGACCCTAATTCTAGGCATGGGAAGAACAGGTGTGCCATCCATAAAGGGCCAGAAATGAGACATGGGGGTAGGGTGGGGTGGGGAGAAGGACAGGGAAAGGCATCAGCTTGAAAAGAAACACAGATGTATTGCAGCCACTCTTCAAGACATCCTTTTGCATTGTTCCTTTCCCCACAATAAAGCTAAGCCTTCCAGTTTATCTACATAAATTCTCTTCCCACTTTCCCCTGTAAAATTGTCGTGCCAGTGAGGAAAACAAGCCTGTCCTGTAGTAAAGGAGGAGGCTCATCACTCTTGGAAGTATTTTGTGACAAAGAAGGCATTGGATTTGAAATGAGAGGCTCTGTATTTGAATCCAGCGACTCGTATTTACTACCTGTGTAACCTCAGATATACATCAACCTCTCCGACCTCGTTGCCTCCACGTAAAATGAGGGGGGATTGAATAATAGGTGATTTAAGCTCCCTTACGGTTTTGGAGTCTATGATCTTTTCCTGACCTCCAAATCCCTCCTCTCGCTGCATCAGAATCCAAATACCTTGAGACTATGGGCCAACCTGACTCCCAGGTCCGCCCCATGTAACAATTTCCAGAAGTGGGTCAGTTTCTCCCCTTCCAATATTACTGGAGGGGCTGAATGGAGAAAGGGGCAGAAGGAATGGCGAACGGCTAAAACTGAGGTAGGCATTTAGGTGGAGCTGACCAGAAGGACTTCTAGATTTCAGATGTAAGGTGGTCTTTGTGTGTGTGTTTTCTTTGAGAGAAGGGACTCCGAGGTTGAAGAATTTCTGGCTTATAAAACGCTTAGCACCGTGCCTGGCCCATAGGAGTTTTCTAAATGCTTATCCCCTTCCCTTTCCCAAGCCCAGTTTTGGGAAAAGTTTGATTAGGTGGAGGGTGGGGGGTGGGAGGGCTGGCTTCCTGGATGAAAGAGTGGGAAGGATGAGTTTTAGGCAGAAGAGATGGGAGGACTGGGTTTTAGGATGAGGGGAAGAGGGGGGGGCTTCCAGGATGAGGGGGTGGTCTGAAGCCCCAGGTCTCTTTCACCCTCCCTCCTCCACAGCCCCAGTGCCAGGCGGAATCCCGGCGGGACTGCGAGGGCGGCGCCCCGCCTTTGGGGGCGGGCCGGGGGCGGGGAGGCGGGGCCCCCTCCTTTCTCCCCGTCCCCCTCCTCCTTCTTCTGCTCCCCCTCCCCCTCTCGGGAGTCGGCCGCCCCGGCGCTCAAGGCGTGGAGTGAGTGACGGGCGGCGGGAGGAGAGGAGAGAAGAGGGAGGGAGGGACCGAGCTAGCGGGAGGCGGCGGCGGCGGCGGCGGGGACCAGGCCGGGCCATGGCGGAGCGGGAGGCGGCGGCCGGGGCCGAGGCCGGGGCTGCGGGGGCCGCGGGGCCTCAGTGAGCGCGGCCGAGGGGCTCGGGGGGGCCATGCCCCGGGGGCAGCGCCGCGGCTGCTGCGGCGGGGCCCGGGGCTGAGCGGCGCCCACGTTCAGGCGTTTGCTTTTGCTTTTGTGTTTCTGGGCGGGCACGGTCGGAGAAGGCGGAGGTGAGCGGGCAGGGGAGGTGGGGGGCATGCCCGGCTGGAGCCCGGCCTCGGGGCGCGCCCCGGCCACGGCCGCCGCCCGGACCTCCTCCAGCCCTGCTGCAGCTGCAGCAGCCAACATGGCTGCGCTCTCGAGCCCGGGACGCGGCCGCCTCTGAGCCCTGCGCCCCTCTCCGCGGCCCCCGGCTCCAGCCCATGGCCCCCCGGGCGCCCCGGCTCCCGCCACGCTAGGCCTGCAGTTAAGCCGCCCGCCCGCCCGCTCGCCCGGCAGCCTGGGGGGCGCCCCAGCAGCGCTAGCGCAGAAGCAGCCAAGCGGTCCTGTGTCCAGCCCCGGGCAGGAGGGCTTGGTTCTGGTTCTGGTTTTGGTTTTGTTTTTGCCGATTCTGGGCGCATCAGCCCTGGGATTAGGGGAGTGCTAGAAGCCCCCCTCCCATAACCCTCTCCTGGCCGAAGGAGGCCGCTGGGGAAGCCCCCGGGAGAAGCTCCTTGCAGCATGGAGCCAAAGCACCGGGAGCTGCTTGCTCATTGTCAGCAGAGCCTGGCTCAGGCCATGACCGAGGTAGAAGCTGTCCTGGGCTTGCTGGAGGCGGCCGGAGCCCTGAGTGCCGGGGACCGCCGGCAGCTGGAAGAGGACACGGCCGCGGCTGGAGCGGCCGGGGGCCCCGGGGCCAAGGCGGAGCTGCTGCTCAAGCTCCTGCTCTCCAAGGAGCGAGACCACTTCCAGGACCTTCGGGTGGCCCTGGAGAAGACCCAGCCTCACCTGCTCCCCATCCTTTACCTGAATGGAGTGGCAGGGGCCCCGCAGCCCTCGGACGGTGCAGGTGAGTGCAGGATTCTGTGTTTGGGTCCCTCTCTCATCATTTGGGGAACATATCAAAAGACTTTTTTTGTAACCAGAACCAGCTGCCTTCCCCTTTCTAAGTTTAATTCTTGAGCTGCTATAGACTGCAGTGGACAGATACCGGTTCCCCCCCCCCCCCCCCCCCCCCATCTACATGAGGACCTTGCCCAGCTCAAGGTAGATGGGATACCTGAAGGTTTTGGTCTCCTAACTTATCCTGTATTTTCCTTGGGAACAGTGCAGCGGAAGCCTGTAAGTAGGTATGCATGGGGCTGCCATTGACCCACAGAATCCCCATTGAGAATCCCCGTGAACGGGGGGGAAACCTCAGGAGGCCATCTGGTCATGTTTTCTGCTTTCACTACTCACAGTGGATATTAGTTAAGCCTATTTTTAAATCTCTTTGGGAAGTTCCCTTGGGAGACTGTTTCTGTACTTTTCATTTGGATAGTAGAAGCAACTAAGTATTCCTAGGCTCTGGTTGGAATCCCACCAACATCTGCTCACCTCTGTTAGCTCACTTTGGACTTTCTTCTGTCTTGTCACCCAACATCCAGTCCCAGAGATGAAGCCCTAAGGGGAAACACCCCATAAGCGGAGAGTGGGTGATGATAAAGTAAGACCTGTTGTAGGCTCTCGGAAAAGATGAAGTGAGAGAAGTTGAGGAAGTGACATCCTATTGTGGGAAAACTAGGGAAGTTGCTGCTGGGGTCCAGCTCTGATCCTGCACTTGCTTCCCAGAGTTGAGGATGGGATGAAGGTTTTAAGGATTCTTTTGCTTCTTTTCTGGTCCTGCTGGTTCTGTTGGAGTGTGTGTGAGATTTGCACTTGGGTGAGGGACATCTGGGCATTTTTGATCAGGGGTTCAGCAGGCCAGAGGCTTATTTTGGGGGCTGTGTCTGTTGGATGTTAACATCTTTTAGAAGGGGAAGCCCAGTGGGAGGAGGTACTTGCCCAGGGGTATCCCCAGAGTGCTGAAATCACTGTCTTCTTCCTTTGAGTTGTTTAAATGACACCTGTTACTGTTTAGCACTTGGGGCATGGCAGGGGAGGAGTGGAAGCCACCTTTTTAAAGAGCCAGACCCTCTTTTTTGGAGAGACCTGGGAAAAAGGCCTGAGAAATATGCCCTCAGTGGTTGTGGGGAAACAGATCCAGACCTGTTCATTTGGCCATTAAAAGCCTTGCTTATTAAGACAATCATTTTTATTAGGTGCTCTCCATAACAAGCCAGTGAGGTGTGCACCAGGCTCCTCATCCTTGTTTGGAAAGCTGGAGGAAACTGTGACTCGGAATGCATTGGTTATATGGGAAGCTTGTTCTAGGTTTAGGGCCTTGCCAGTTCTCCCTGTCTCCATCCCTCCCCTTCAAAGCTACAATGTAAAGCCCATTCATTGTGTCTGTTACAGTGCCCTTGTTCTCTTGCCTCGCTTGAAATATTCTTGTGTGGGATACACTTTATGTTTTATAAAGTGCTTCTGCAGATGAGCTTGAGAGCCAGTATGGTGGAGGAGATGGGAGGTTGGCCCTGGAGTCAGGAAACCCCAAGTTCAGATTCTGATTCTAGCAGTTCTTGGTGGGGTAACCCTGGGCACATTGTTTTCACTGTTCTGTGCCTCAGGCGGCTCTCTAAAAGGATAATTACAGAGAGTTTCATTCCAGTTGTTGATCTGCTTTGTTGGAGAGAGTTTTCTTTCTGGGAGTTCCCTACATCTATCGTATCTCAGGTCTGATTAAGAAAAAAATTGGAGGAGCATTGGAGGACTTTTGAGGATACAAGAAGTACCATAATTTGTCCTAATTATGTGGTATTTTCAGAAGATCGATTTGTGGGTCAGGTGTTAGGAGAGGAACTGGCCTGACCCTTTGGATTGATCAAGATTAAACTTATAAGGAAATTTTTTTTAAGCTTAACTATTTTTTTCAGAGTATAGATCCGTGTTTTTAAAGACTGACATTAATGATCCTCCTAGCTGACCTTTATATATGGGACTCTATTCTGAGTAGGTAGGTGAGACTTGGAATAGAGGGCCAGCCTGGGAGTCAGGAAGGAAGACATCAAGTATTTATTAAGTACCTACTTATCAGGTGCTGGACTAAGCATTTTTTTTTTAACAAATATTAATCTCATTTGATCTTAAAACAAATTATGGAAGTAGATTATTATTATTATTATGCCCAGTTTACAGATAGGGAAACTGAGGTTAAGTGGCTTGCCCAGTGTCACACAGCTGGAGAGTGTCTGAGGTCATATTTGAATTTAGGTCTTCCTGACTCCAGGCCAGGTGCTTTATTTTGTGTCACCTGGATGCCTCATTCAAGGGCTGACTCTAAAACATAATAATTGTGTGACTGTGGATAAGTCAGCTGACTTCTCTGTGTCCCAGGCAACTCTAATCCTGTAGTTAGATAGTCAATTTTCCACACTGGGAATTCTCTACATGGATGAAATTTCAGGTTTGAACTGACTGTTGTTGAAGATAGGTAGGTCCAGGTATTCTTTTCTCGCCATTTTCCAGTTAAGAAAATGGAGCTTAGGGAGATTGTAACTTGTCCAGAGTTGCATCTCTAGTCAGTGTCAGAGGAAGGATTTGAAATCAGGTCTTTACTGACTCAATTCCCTGCCCTTTCCATCAAGTTACCTTTCCCTTTAGTTGTTAAGATTGTAGTCTTGCTTTTTAAAGGAAGGCAGTAGGATATAGTGAAAAAAACACTGGGTTTGGAATTAATGCACCTGGTTTCAAGATTGGTATCCGATGCTGGGCTCTGTGACCGTGATCAAGTCAGAACTTTCTAAGTTGGAGAGTTAAGAGACTACTTGAGGTCATCTCATCTTCAGGTCCTCTCATTGGAAGTGAAGAAATTTGACCAAAGTCACATGGAGGGCGTAATTAGCAGAGAGACATTGAAGCTTGGGTCCTATGACTAATTCTAACACTCTCTCCTCCTCCCTCATTCAAAAAGGATTCATTTCATGCCTGCCTTGTGCTGGACATTGTACAGCTCTCAGTCCATTTCACCAGGATGTTTTCTGAGCCTCAGTTTCCTCATCCACATCAGTAAAATGAGTACAGTAATACTCCTACTGTCTCCCTCAGAGTGGTGGTGAGAATCAAATAAGACACTTTGTGTAAAGTGCTTTGTAAAACTTAAGATGCTTTTAAATGTCCACTATTATATACTCTAAAGTGCTGTGTATGTGATTTTTATTACTGCAATTAATAAAAATCTCAAATAGTTCCCAATTTAAAATAATTTTTAAATGCTTCATTTTTATGTGTTTGATGGGTTGATGTGGCCAGATAATCCATTTGGCCAATCCTAGGGCCAAGATCTTGGTGATCAGCCAACCCAAACTTGGTTGGGATGGATCTCAGATGGCAGACTGTCATTAGACTATACTCAGAGTCTTTGCAGTGTAGTAGAACCTGATGGAACTCATGTTTTTCTGGCATGGCTAACTTCACAGGCACTAGGGGAGGACTCTGTGGAGTACCTGAATTAAACACATCGTTTTCTGTAGATAAATGTTCTTTTTGCTTTCTGTGCCTTGGTTAAAGGTGCCTTTAGGGGTCAGAAGCTGATCCAGAGATGCAATGGAGTTAAGATATTTATTCTTTAGAGCAAGAGTTGTTAATATTTTTTGTGTGAGGACTTCCTTGGCAATCAGAAGCCCATCTTAGAGTGATATTTTTAAATGCATAAAATGAAATCCATAGAATTACAAAGGAAAACAAAGATTAATGAAAATGAAGGTAATCTCCCTCCCCAACTTAAGTTCATAGACTATCTATCCATGGACCCCAGGTTAAGGATTCCTGCTGTAGAACAATGATTCCTAAAACATGTTTTGTAACATTACAGAGTTAGTATGGTGCATTGGAAAAAAGTGCTGGTCAGGGAACTAGGGGATCAGGATCCTAATCCTGGCCCATCTATTTATTTCCTGTGTGACCTTGAGCAAGTATATTTCATTTTCCTTATTTGTAGATTGAGAGAACTGAACTGGATGATTTCTGTGATGCATAATTCCAGGTACTGAAGATCTGCACAAGCTTCCCATTTTCTCCCCTAAATGTCAAGATTTTTAAAAAATCAAGTGGACATCTATAGTATTTTGGGAGAGAGGGGAGGTGTGTTATAAATGAAACAGAAAACATTTCATTTTGGAAAAGTCTGAAAATGAATGTTTAAAGGTTTCCAAGGCATACATTGATAATTGGCTATTAGAATCATAGGATTATTAGATTGAGAGGTTCCTCAGCATTTTCATTTTACAGATGAAGTAACTAAAGCTCAGAGAGGTTGTGACTTGACTAAGGTCACACAGGTAAGCAAGTGATAGAACTGAAATTCCCACTAAGGTCCTTTAAATCCAACTCCAATGTTTTTTTCCACAGTGTTTTGTTGTTAAGAACTTCACCTTCAGACATTTGATGAGGGCCTTTTATGTACACTGCACTGTCCTAAGTTCGAGATGAGCTTCAGAAATGAGTACAGCATGGTTCCCTGTCCTCATCAACTTCATAGTAGAGTAGGGGGCAGGTCAGCTAAGTGGCCAAATGGATAGAACGCTGGGCTAGACTCAGGGAGACTCTTCTTCCTGTGTTCAAACCAGACCCTGGGCAAGTCATTTAACCCCGTTTGCATAGAAGAATTAAAAAAATGGGAGAAACCATAAGAAAAAAACAAAACAAAACATAACACAAGAGAAAATAGTCTGCTTCATTCTGTGTTCTGATTCCATAGTTTTTTCTCTGGATGTGGATGACATTTTGCCTCAAGAATCCTTTGGGGATGTTTTAGGTCCTTGCATTGCTGTGAAGGGCTTAGTCTGTCAGAAACAGTCCTCACACACTGTGGCTGTTTCTGTGTATAGTGTTCTCCTGATTCTGCTCCTTTCACTCAGCATTAGATCATATAAGTCATTCCAGATTTTTCTAAAGTCTGACAGTTCATCATTTCTCTGATGCTCTTTCTATTGTGCCCTGCTGTGCTTGGTGCAAAGCAAATGCTTGAGAAATGCTTGTTGAATGAGTGGCAGTGGGTAGACCTGTCCAGCTGAGGAGGGTTGTTAGTGTTTGGGGGTGGGGTGGGGAAAAGTAAGTAAAGTTCCAAAGATGCTCTTCATTGTAGAGAGACTTCAGTGCTGAGAAGTCTGGACTTTACTAGGATGAGCAACTACAGAGAACAATCTTTATTTGATAAAAATTCTGAACTTAAAAGTACCAAATCAGATGAACATTTATTTTCATATGCAAAGTAGAATAGAAAAAGAAGATTTTACATGAAATTACAAATACTGATGAGGAATCACTTACTTTTCCTTTAAGGTATCTAGCAAATTCAATATACCACTTTCAAAGCTGTCTTATTTGTGTTTTCTTCCTGCCTTCCTTCTGTTTTAACCTGTGTATTTAAAAAATATTTCAGTGACCCCTCCCCCCCTGCTTTTTTTTGTTTGGCAGCCCTACTGCTAGCCCCTCTCCTTCTTCCACTTACCACTCTCTACCCTTAAAAAAAATCAGACGAACAAAACGAAACTTATGACATATATCCTGGTTAAGCAACATAAATCATCACATTGATGATGTCAGAAAATGTCTTATTCTGCCAGTTAAGTCCATCACTGTTCTGTTAGGAGGTGATTAGCATGCCTTATCATCACAGCATGGCTGGTCATTTCATTGATGAGAGTTCTTAAGTTTTTCAAAGTTGTTTTTAAAACTTGGTTCTGCTCATTTCATTCTGCATCAGTTCATACAAGTCTTCCCAGGTTTCCCTGAAATCTGCTAAGATGGAATAATTTTGACATAGATCTACACACATACATACATAAAGCCCCATCTATTTTTGCATGGAATTATGCTGAACATTTTTGGTAGTAGGAGTCTACTAGCTTAATTTTTGAGTTGCTGAATTTTCAGTTTCTCTGTCTTGCAGGACCTTCTGCTTCTCCCTTTGTTTTTCACTTCCCCTCCTTCCATCTATTCATTCCCCCTGCCCCTGGACAATGTTGGGAGAATTTAATTCCACAGGCATTTATTAAGTGCCTCCTCTTGTGCTATGTTCTCCTGGGGAGACATGGAGTTTAGATGACATGGTCCCTGCCCTTTTATGTCTTTCATTTTAGAGGGAGATTATGACACACCAGTAACTAATTTAAAATAATAAGCAATAATGGCATAAATAACCCAATAGTACGTGAGGACTGAGGGAAGAAAGGGAGAGAAGACAGACCTCCACTCAGTTCCTTTTTTCTTTCTGCTTTATAGTCTGGTTTAACAAGAAAGGTTTGGAGGCAGAAGTGGAAAATGAATGGTCAACATGAGGTCTCTGAATGACGTCTGGATTACATTTATCCATGCTGACCCCTCCCCCTGCTTACTACCGGGGCAGACTGATTATACTGAATGAATAGTGTGACCCTTAGCAAGCCAAAGTCCCCTTCACGTCATCCAGGAAAATAATCTACACAGAGCCAGTATGGGGTAAATTAATACTTAGCTTAAAGCTGTGGGTGGGGGATGGGGAAGGCGTGCTTCTCTCTCATGGTCATACCTCTTCGGTTCTTCCAGCACCCCCCTGACGGAAGCAGGTGGAAAGTTATCAGTCACTTGCCTGGCAAGGACCGAGATGAGTAAGGTCAAACCCACTGGGGCTGGATTGCAGGATTCGTGTGGAGCAGCACACTGCCTTTCAGACGGCTGTGAATGCTCTCCTGATAACGTGGGGTCCAAAGTATCTGACTTGGGAATTGGGAGTCTTGGGTTTTTGCTCTGGTTCTGCCGAGAACTCTGCTGTGACCTTGGGGAAACTATCTGAACTCTGGATTTAGTCTCCCTATCTCTAAAACAGGGAGAGGAATACCTGCCTTGACCCTATCTGGAAGGAAATTTGTGGGGACAAGAGAAAGACAGCTAATGTAAAGGCAACAAGATCTGCAGCAGTAGAAAGGATGGAGGGGATTATAAGAGTGGCTGCTTTGCTAGATGGGCCATTGGAGAGATCTGTACTAAAGTAGCTCTCCTGGGGTCATGGATTTAGGGTGAGATGGCACTTTAGAGGACATTAAGTGCCGCTCCTTCATTTATGATTTATAATTGATTTAATAATGTAGAATTGTAATTTATATATTTTATAATTGAAGAAGGTGCATGACTTGCCCGTAGACACACAAGTAAAAGTGAGAAGCAGGATTTGAACTCAGTTCAGCAAGTATGCCAAAAAAAGAAGGAAGAATTTATTAAGCATATATTCTGTCCAAGCATTACACTAAATATTACAAATATTACCTTGTTTCATCCTCATAAGAACTCTGGGAGGTATGTCCTATTATTATCCCTAATGGACAATTGAGGAAAGTGAGACAGGCAGAGAAGAAATGATTTGTCCGGGATCACACTGCTAGTAAGTGTCTGAATTTGAATTTGAACTTGGGTCTTCCTGATACCAGGCCCAGTGTGTTACCTAGCAGCCCCTACTACTACTTGAAGTCAAAGGAGGGGGCAGTTAGACTTGGAAAAATTTGTAGTATCCAGATTTGGGGAGTCAGCCAGCCATCCCACTGTATCTTATACTGGTCAGACTATGTCTGAAATGATGTATCCAGATATGGGTCACATTTTTGAATATTGTCAAATTAGAGTGAGTTTTGGGGTCAGTAAGGATAGTGAGAAAGCCAGAAACCATGTCATATGATGGCTTTTTAAAGTAACTGGGGGCAAAGAAAAGACCAAGGGGTTGGGAGGAAATGAGATGGCTTTCTTCAGATGTTTGAAGGACTCTTTGTTTGGGAGAGAGAGTAGACGTATTCTTTGTGGTTCCACAGGGAAGAATTGAGACCATTGGGCAGAAGTCACAGAGAGGCAGCTTTTTCATTTGACATAAAGATGAACTTCCTAATAATTTATTTAGATTTGGAAATGTGAGGTAATGAGATTTCCATCACCATTCAGATTCTAGGTGACCTTTCTGGGATACAATCAAAGTGATTCATGTGTGGGGTAGGTTAGAGCAGAGGACCTTTAAGATCCCTTCTTGCTCTGAGATCCTGTGATTTCCATCAGAAAATGCCAGCCTTGTGTCCCAGAGCAGGAGCAGCTCTGGTAGCTGAAGTAGCAGAAATAAGTGAAGGTGAAGAAACTAGTGGTGTGTCCATTTCTCTTCTTTTAAATGTTTCATTTGAAATGCCATCATCCTTCCCAGAGAGCTATCCTTTATAGCTAAGAATAGAAAAGAGTTCATTAAAGCCTACCAACACATCAGCCAAGGCTGACATCACATATATAGTGTTCCACACCCATAGCGCCCTACCTAGGCAAGGAAAGGAGGAAGGTGGAGCCTTTATTTCTAGGGCAATTTCGCCTTTGGCTGCTGCCTTAATTTTCAAACTCTAGGTTTCCTTTCAGGACGGAAGGTGCTCTTTAAAAATTGCCAACAAATAAGTCAGGCATGTTTGCTTGGCTAATAAAAAATAGTTACTGTTGCATGGAGGGTATCACCAGACCAGCACATCTTTCTGGTCCTGAGAGGTCTGTACCTTTGATGTTAAATATTCCATAACTTAAGGCCATACTTGTTTCTTCTTATATGCCTAAGATAATTTTATTATCCTGTTTCATCTCCTCAGTGACTTAGAATGACAACAAATCTTTAACAAAGGCTCAGTCAGGTGAAGTTGTCTCATATCGGGCTGGGACTAGGATGTGACACTTAGTTTCAAGGTCCTTCAGTTGTCTATTCGGGCCTGATTCAATCTTTTGCAAGACTGGATTCTGGGATGAGGAATAGGATGGATGAGATGCTTCATAGATTTCATCATAGGCCCCTTTTCCTTGGCTTAGTTCAACATATTCAGCATATCCAGAGGATATGTTCACCCAGGGGGATAGGTTCACACATTCAACTAAATTTAGTGTAGAGTACCATGGCATGGATGCCTACAAAGTGGTGAGAGGGTGCCCTTTTTTCCTTTTCTATTTTTTTTTTTATTGCAACAAAGCTAAAGCCACCTAGGTTTAACTGTTCTGACCAGTGGTTGCTTAGACACAGTACAAAGTTGAGGTGGATTGAGTTATAAAGACTCAGTTCTCTGTTTCTTTGGTGGTCTCTCTGTGTGTCCATCTGTCTTGCCCTTCTCTCTCCTTTTCTCTTCTCTCTCTCCCCCTCATTGTTCCCCGTTTCTCCTCCTTTTTCTCTTCCCATCCTCCCTTTTCCCTCATTCCTGCCTTCTCTCTCTCCTCCCTTTCTCCTTCCTAACATCTCTTTAAGTACTTTCTTTGAATTGCTATATAATTTTTTTTCTCTTTTGTATTATAGTTATTTGATGATTGGACCTTCATTTTAGGAAAAATCACTTTAGTGGCTGAATGGAGGTTGGATTGGAGTGGGGAGATACGTGAGGCAGGTAGACCTACCAGTAGGCTGTTTCAGTAGTTTAGGTATGAAGTGATGAGGGGCCCAAATTACAGTGATAGCAGCGTCAGAGGAAAAAAGTGGATATAGGAGAAATGTTGCAGAGGGGAAGTCTACAGCCTCAGTAACACTTTGGAAATGGGGAGGGCGGCGTGAGAGATAGTGAGGAATCCAGAATGACTCTTTGGTTGTGAGCCTGGGAGACTGAGAGGATGGTGTTGTTCTGTATAGTAATGAGGAAGAAGGGTCAAAGATAAGTTCTCTTTTGGACATGTTGAGTTTGATATGTATACTGGATATTCATTTCAAGATATCTAATAGACAGGAAGATTCGAGATCAGAAAAATTGGGACAGGAAAGGTGGATTTGAGAATCATCAGCATAGAGGTGGTAATTAAATTCATGGGAGATGATGAGATCACCCAGGGAAGCAATGTAGAAGAAGAGGGCCCAGGACAGACCCTTGAGGGAAACCTATGGTTAGAGGGCATGATCTGGAGTAGGACCCAGCAAAGGAGACAGAGAAGATAGCAATGAGATAGGTAAGAGAAAAACCAGAAGAGGGAGGTGTCCCAAAAACCTAGAGAAAAGAGAATATATTTTGGTATATGGGAGAAACACCCATGACTGGGTCTCTCTATCCCTCTCAGGCTGGAAGTGCAGTGGCCACCATGACCGTGCCTGATCTTATTACTGATTGGCACAGAGGCTTTGACTGAGCAGTTTTGCCCCTCCTTAGGCAGCTTGATGGTTTCTCCCTCCCCATTGGGGCTCACCATATTGGTGCTTTTGTTTTGTGTTGACCCTTCATTGCTGAAGAAGACCATTAGTTTTCACTTGACTGTAGCTAACTCTTGAGCTTGCCACCACACTCAGCCTTCTTTGTAGCAGGAAATTATAGGCATGTGTCACCACACCTGGCTGTATTATATGGTTGTTGATAGCCTGTTTTGTTTTGTTTTTTAACTTTTCATATCCTTTGACCATTTGTTGATTGGTGAATGACTTTTGGTCTTAAGTTTGTATTAGCTCCTTACATAGAACATATCAGACTTTAATCAGATGTTTGATGCAAAGGTTCCCCCTCTCCCCTCCCTCCAATCTCCTCATATTCTAGAAGCATTGATTTAAAAAAGCTCTAAAATTTTGTGAATTCCTGTTTTGTTTTGTGTCTTGGGATCTCCTGTGCCATTGCCTATGAATTTTCCCTCTAGCCATAGTTGTGAAAGGGGGATCCCTTCTTTGCTCCTCTGATCTTTTGATTAGGTGACATTTTCTATGTAGTTAGTGCACTCATCCATTTGTAGTTTACTGTGCTGTATTGTATAAGCTACTAGTCTGAATCTATTTTCTGCTAAACTATTTTCCCAAGTTTCCTAGGAGTTTTCATTGACTAGGAAACCCTTCTGTAATCATCTCTGTGTTCTTAAATTTACTAAACACTTGGCAATTGATGATTTGTAAAAGAAAGGATCCCTTAAAGTGCCTGGTGATATTTGTGCCTTAATCAATCATTGGATTTATTGAGTGACTTCTTGTGAAGGGAAAATTGCATTTCTTGTCTTTTAGGAGCTTATAGGACAGTGCATGTAGAAGGTGCTTTCTTAATCAATAATTGTTGATTCGTTGACTGTATCCTAGGGATGGAGACAGGGACTCCACACAGAAAAGGCTAACTAACTAGTACAGGGTGGCAGTAAGTTTAAAGGTAGAAAGATCTCTACCTGCTCTTCTACAGGAAGCTTTTCCTGTCAGTCAGTTAGCATGCATTAAGCACCTACTTGGTACTATGCTCCCCGTTCTCAAGGAATTAACAATCTAATGAGAATAACAATAAAGAAACAAATATGTATAAGTGAGTTGTAGACTGGATAAACAGGAAATAAGTAAGAGAGGGAAGGCACTAGAATTAAGAGGAGTCCCTGGAAGGCGGCCTTAGGCACCATCGAGCTTGACCTCTCATTTTATAGGTGAGGAATGGAAGCAGGGTCAGCGTGTGAACCTGTGTCCTCCGGAGTGATCAGGTGGGCTTTGACGGATGGGATCAGGACACGTGGAGAGAGCAGTTTAGATGAGGAAGACTTGCATAGGAAGATGTGTGGAAGTGGAAAAGCGCATGGTGTGTGGATGGAGGACAGCTAGGTACATTTGTCTAGCTGGAGTGGAAGGGCTTGTGTTGGGGAGCCTGGGGAGAGAAAACATTCTTTGAAGAGTAGGAGTTTATAGGGGTCGTTTTGTTCCTGCTGGGATGTTTTTGAAACGTTTATATTACAAGTCCAGGAAAATAAGCTCAGGTCTAATGAGAATCAGACAGTAGCCCCAAGGAGAGACAGAAGAGGCTGGGCCTCTGCTTTCAGTCATTCCCTTTGTGGTTGGCCCTTCCTCAGCCTTCTTGACGTCCAGCTGGGGGAGGGCTGAGCAGAACTCTGAGCGTATGTGTCTAGGCTTAGACTGGTCCCTGAGCAGAGGGGGACAGGAAACAGTAGCAGGAGGTGGAGATGGTGGGAGGAGCGGTGACTGGATCATTAATTCTGTTTGGGGCCAATGTGGATTTCTTAGGCAGGAACAAAATTTTTGCACGTTCTTGATTTGTTTAAAAAAAAAAATCTCAGGAATTGGCGGAGTCACCCAGTCAGTGACGCTTGTTTGTTTGTGAGATTGCAATTGTGTCTCAAGTTCAAAATCATTGACATTTAATGGAGCAGAAACTGATTCTGTTTTTGTAGGTAGCACTCCTTGTCTCAGGGACAAATCACATCTTGAGGGATAAGCTGCCTCCTTTTCCTCTTGCACATTCAAACAGGCAGGAGTGCTGCCATCTTTAAACGAATCACTGATAACTCTTAGTTCTCCTTGTCCTTTCCTACTGAACTGTTAACTGTACAGTGTGCTGCTCCATCTGAGATGAGGTGGTTCAGCTCAGGCAGGTTGTTCCTACACGCAAAAATAGTGAGGTCATTATAGTTTTCAGTGTTGAGGGCCCTTTTATGTTCCAATCAGGAATCAGGAAGAGCCTTTGGGTAAAGGAAACAATGACTCGATAGGGGAACAGATGTTTTCAAAAATCTTATAGAAGGTTGCGTCAGAGTAGATGAAGATTACCTACTACAGCACTTATTTCTTTTTTCTTATTTTTGTAGATAAAAATCTGCCTTTGCTCCCTTCCCCTCCCCCATGAGAAAGCAAGAACAACAACTCTGCCTTAAAAATATGTATAGTTAGCAAAACACATTCCCATGTTGGCCATGTCCAAAAAGGAAAAAAAAGTCTCAAACTGCACTCTGAAACTATCACTTCTCTGTCAGGAGGTGGGTGTCATGTTTTAGTTTGAGTCATCTGGAATTGTGGTTGTCTGTTGTGTGCCTCAGGGTCCCTAAGTGTTTCTAGAGGAGGCTGCTGTGAGGTTGATAAGAATGCTGGCCCTGGAGTCAGGAAGGACCTGAGTTCAAATGCAGCCTCAGACATTTATTGGCACTGTGACTCTTGGCAAATCACTTAACTTCTGTTTGCATCAGTTTCCTCTGTTGTAAAATGGGGATAACTCCCAATGTTGTGAGGATCAAATAAAATATTTGTAAATAGTACAGTGCCTGGAATCTGCTAGATACTTTATTTCCTTCCCTTTTCAGAGTTCTTTGTCTTTACTTTTGTCAGTCAATAAACATCTATTAAACATCTGTATTTATTTTATATGTATGTGTGTATATATATGTGTATATATGTATATAGATATACACACATATTTACATGTGTATGTGTGTGTTTGGGTGATACACAAATTCATATAGAATCTGAATTGGAAGGGGAATCATCAGCCAACCAATTCAACCAGTAGGTGACTGAGAATCTTCCTCTGTTATCATCAAGAGCCAAGTAATCGTCCAACCTTTGCTTGATATACTAAGGTAATGAATGTGGAACCCTCTGCCTACTAAGGCAGCAACTATCACTTGGGGATGGCTTTCACTGTAAGGAAATTTTTCCTTACCTCAAGCCTCAGTCTATTTCTTTGTAACTTCAACATTATTTCTTCTTGCTCTAGTCTCTAGAACCAAACAGAGGAAGTCTTACCCTTCTGATATTTGAAGATAACTGTCTGGTCACAGCTCCACCCCTTCTCCTAGCGTTCCCCTATTTTCTTTAACTGATCTACCCATGGTCGTGAACGTAAGACTCTCTACCATCCTTGTTGTCCTCTAGTGGACGCTCTCCAGTTTGTTAGGTATCTGTCTTAAAATATGGTGCGCAGAACTGAATATGCCTAATGTGATCTGTCTAAGCCCGAGTACAGCTCGAATTCCAGTTTTCTGAGCCTAGACATTCTCTTGGATCAAAGAAGATAAGGTTTGTAAAGCTCTTAGCAGAGTTCTTGACAAATAGTAGGTGCATAATAAGTGCTTCTTCCCTTCCCCTCCTCTTCTCCCTCCCCTTCTTCTCTTCCCTTCCCCTTTCCCTTCCTCTCTCCCTTTCTCCTTACCTTAGAAGAGCATTGAAGAAACTTGACATCTCATCTGGATTCTGCTTCATACTCCTTTTATAATTTTCAGTGAGTCACTTCACTTCTGTGAGATTGTTTCCTTATCTGCAAAATATGAATCAAAGGAGATAATGACTTTGAAAGTGCTTTGCAAAAGTTAAAACACTTACGAATGGAAAGAAAAATGATTAATATAGACTGGGGTTCTTAAACCCTTTTTTGTGTGTATGTCATAGACCCCTCTGACAGTCTGGTGAAGCCTATGGGATCTCTTCTCAGAAAATGTTTTTAAATGCATAAAGTAAAATATCTGGGATTGCAAAGGAAGCTATTAATATTGAAATGCAGGCCTCAGACAAGAAAACATCATGATTTAAGAGTGGATCTATTAGAGTAATTTCAAAGCATGTGTGTGTTCATCCTTCATTGCCGAAGAAGACCATGCCATCACAGAAATAATGACATGACTTGCACTTGACTTTGTTTTGAATGAGGGAGGGCTGTGCAGGTCACCAGCCTCACTTCTCCTCCAGAGCCATTTGAATCCAGTGACCAGATATTCTTCAGGATGACTGGGGATGACCCAGGATGAGGCAATTAGGGTTAATTGACTTGCAGAAAGTCACACAGCTGGTGAGTGTCAAGTGTCTGAGGCAAGATTTGAACTCAGGTCCTCCTGACTCCTGCACTGGTGCTTTATCCACTGTACAACCTCGCTGCCCCTCAGTTTCAAAGTAGTGATAAACATGAATGATATTTTGAGATATTGGCAGCAATTGTAAAGTGATATGAAAATATCTTTGATTTCTGCTGGTGGCTATTGCTAATCTTACTGGAGTTTGTTGCAAATATTTATAATGGAAATGCAAAATTTTAGTTAGAGGTTAATGAAAATAGATATATTTTCCCCCTTGCAAGTTCACAGATCTTCTAAAATCTTTCCAAGGACCCTGGTTTCATAACCCCTGATGTAGTACTCCTATTTATTCTAAAAGTCCTATAATGGAAAAAAAGATGACTAGATAAAAACAAATTTGTCAGTCAACAGGCATTTATTAAGTACAAGTTTGAGGCACTGTGCTAATAAGCACTATGGATTCAAAGAACCCATCATCTGCTGGGGGAGAGAAGTACACACAGCTGTGGACAAACAGAGGAAGGGCTTTAAGATTAAGGGGGACCGAGAAGGGCTTCTTGTAGAAGGTAGGGTTTTTGATGGAATGTGAAAGAAGCCAGGGCAGCCTCTTTCACTTTGGTAGTTGGGCAAGTAATCTTCTTGCATATTTTCTTCAGAATGTGTAAATTTGCCTTGTCAGCATCCCCACCCACAGGTGCTTAATTATTCTTCTTTGAATTTTTTCCTTGAAAAATAATTATTGATATCTGTGTTCTCAAAGTGCATTCATTCCCAAATATATCCTTTCTCCCTTATGGAGCAAGCCATCCTTTATAACAGAGAATCAAAGAGTAAGAATGTGGTTCAGCAAAACACATCAACCTTACCTGCCAGTTTACCCATTATTCCACACCTATATTCCCCCCCACCTATGTAAAAAAGCCTTCCCGAGTTTTAAGATAAATCAGAAAATCTGTTTCTCTAAGGGAAAAAAATACTTTAAAATTACTTTTATGCTAATTGCTAATCAGAGCATTTAGATAGATACTTTTTTTATTTTTTGGAGGAGACAATTATATTATACTTAACCTTTGTTTAATAGTCTATGTTCTATAATGTATTTTCAGTCCCATTTGATTTTTAAGGCAACTCTGTGAAATTGGGAGAGCAGGGATGATTCTCTCCATTTGCCAGATGAGGAACTTGGAGAGCAAAGAGATTGAAATGACCTTCCCGAATTTGTTCACTGAAATTGGTGGCCGAAGTGGGACTAGAAACCAGGTCTCTCTTAGAGCCATGCTTTTCCTGGAAAGCTGATTTCCTGGAGAGGAGTTTTCCTCTATGGAAGGAGGTTACTTCCAGAGGTCCTTGGCATTTTACCCACCTGGCTATCTCATACAGGTTGAACAGAAATTCAGGACACCAAGGAGAGTATATGAGAGGGAATTTAATGTGGGTTCTTTCCTTGTTCCTTATAGAAAATAACCTCTCAGTTCAGCTCATTTTGAGAAGAAAAAGAAACAACAAAAAATGAATGGAAAGGTATCACTTTCTCCAGCTTCATGGTAGAACTGATGAAACCTTCCACTAATTCCAGATGTTACCATGTTCACCTTAGATTATCCTGCCCACCTCACATATAACCTGGGAAGAAGAGTGACTGGATTTGAGAAGAGTGGTTGATATTCTTCATTTATTTCTCTTTATTGAATTTGGCAGTATTTTTTAATGAGACTTTTGCTTCCTTGCCTGATACCTGATCTTAGGATTTGGAGATCTAGATTTGAAACTCTCTTGGACTGATGTTTGCTATGATTTTGGGACACTCAAAAAGCATGTATTAAATGCTATTAATTTATTAAACACCTACGTACTATGTAGTAGATGCTGTATATACAAAGACAACAAAAAATAGTCTCTGGCTGGCTGCAGTTAGCTTACTTTTTAACAGGGTAGGCAACATTTACATAAATAAGTGATACAAGCTTAATACAAGTTAAATTTTGGGGGTGTAAGGGTATTGGCTATTGCAGAGATCAGGAAAATCTCCACAAAAAAGGGAACCTTAGGAACAGTCATTTAACCTTTTCTAGCCTCAGTTTCCTTATTCAGTAAATGGAGATAATTGTAGTTGGCATTACCTCAGGAGAGTTTTCTGGTGGGTAACATTTCATAAACTTATAAATTGCTGTTTCAATGTGAACTTGTTAGTAAGTAGCTATTAGTATCATCATGAAGAGCTGGACTGTATGAAAGAGAGGTCTCTGATCTCACGTTGCTGACTTGTCTCTGATCTCATATCTCAAATGAGGAACCAGGTCTAATAATCAGGAGGTCCCATTTTTTTTCCTGTCCTAAAATAGGGACAACATCCATGGTACAGTGGAAGGAGCTCTGAGTTTGGGGTCAGAGCTTAATCTGTGTGTGACCTTGGGGAAATCAGTTCCTTTCTCTTGTTTCCTCTTGTGTAAAAGGAAGGTGTGGGACTAAATGACCCCCGAGGGAGGACCCATCTGAAATCCCTTGGGAATGTCCCATCTGAATGCTTCTGCACTTGGAGCCTTGGGCAGACTTTAGATCTAGACTTTAAGGAGACTTGTGGGAGAATTCACTTGTGAAGGAAATGCAGACTATGACTCAGAAGTGAGGTTATGTTTCTTGCAGGGGGTTTCTTCTGCTATTTTCTGGTTATTTTCCTGGGTGTGCTTTAAGCCCCAGCACTTGGATGAAGGGCGCGAGAAGCCTGCCCTCTGAATTTTCTTTGTTGTCTTTCTTTTGCTCTCCTTTTGAAAACTATTTTTGTTCTTTGGCATCGCTTCAGAAGGCTGCTGAGCTGTATCGTTGAAAATAACCCAGAGTTGGCAGTGTTTGGGTTGAGGAGCCAGAGTGTTGCTTGATAAAGGATAGGGAACACTGTCAGGTTTTTACGTCAAGAATGCTTCCATGGTAACTCTCTGTTAGGTGTTGCTCTCCCAGGATGTGTGGGCATCTGTTTGACTCTGGGCTTCCTCAGGGGGCTGCAGACTTCTCTCTTGTCTTCTAGGACAGAAGGCATGATGCGTGGGACTCATCTTGCCTTAGGAGGTTCCCTTACTGCAAGGTGTCATGGGAAAAACATTGGGCACGGAGTTAGAAAACCTGTATTTGTAAACTGGATGAGCCTTGAAAGATGGGCAGATGTGATCAGAGATGGAAGGGGACAGGAAAGTACTTGAGTCAATCAGTCAATCAACCAGTCAACCAAAAAGCATTTATTAATGTGCTTATAAGTATGATGGAAATATAAAGACAAAAATGAAACTGTTCATACCTTTAAGAAGCTTCCCTTCTAACAGGAGAGACAGTGTGAACATGTTTGAACTTCAATTTCTTATCTGGAGGGAGGGAAGGAGGGAGAAACAGACACAAAGAGAGACAGGGAGATACACAGAAAAGAGAGAGTCTGACACAGAGATTCACATTGAGACAGAAGAATAGAGGAGGCAGGGAGAGACAGACAAATGGACACACAGAGAGATATACACAGAGAAGATCGAGAGGAGAGAGGCAGACACAGAGACAGAGACTGCGACAGATAGAGAAATACACACAGAGATGGAAGAGATGGATACAGATATACAAATGCAGAGACAGGAGAGACATACACAGAGAAAAGACACAAAGAAAGACACACAGAGAGACACTGGGAAAAGAGAGGGAGGGAGAGAAAGAAAAGGGGGAGAGAGACGGACAAAGAGGGGAAAAGATAGACCCAGAGACAAAAGATACAGGAACAGGAGAGAGAAAAGGGAACAGCAAAACAAAGGAAACTTCCAAGAGTGCCATATGAGGGGGAAGGGCATTCTAAGGCACGGGGCACTGCCATTGTAAAGGTATGGAGGGGAGAAATGGAATATATTAGGAACAGCAAGTGGGCCCATGTGACTGTCCTGTGGCTTTGTGCTCAGTGCTCAGCACAGCACCTCCAGCCCTAAGCAGAGTGCCTGGCATGTAAGAGGAGCTTAATAAATGTAGAGTACCTAGAGGGAAGGAATATGCAGGTACAGAGGGGCCAGTTTGTAAAGAGCTTTAAATGCCAATTCAGTAAACATTAAGTGTTTACTATATACACGAGGGCAGCTACATGGTGCCATAGTGGATAGAGTGCCAGGCTTGAGTCAGATAGATTCATCTTCATGAGATCAAATCCAACCTCAGATACTTATTAGCTGTGTGAACCTGGGCAAGTCACTTAGCCCAGTTTGCCTCAGTTTCCTCATGTGTAAAATGAGCTGGAGAAGGAAATGGCAAACCATTCCAGTATCTCTGCCTTGAAATCACAGAGAGCCACCAGAACAGTTTTTTTTTTTGGTATCATGGATCTCTTTGACATCTTCTCAGACCTTTTCAGAATAATGTTTTTAAGTGCATTATAGAGGATTACAAAGGAACCTAATTATATTGAAATATAGTTATCAAAGGATTGAAAAAAATTAGTTTGTGGGTCCCAAGTTAAGAACTTCTGCACTTTATTGAGTAAGGGAGTAATAGAGACAGCCCTGTGCTTCAAGAAAATCACTTTGGTGGCAATGGAGAGGTTAGATCAAAGAGAAAAACATGAGCTAAGGGTTAAAGGTGGGATTAGTCTGATGCCCTTCAGTGTTATAGGTAGTCTGCCCTTTGCTGCTTTAGAAACCTTACCTTATGGAAGGCTCTTTCTTACTAAAGATGGGTTTAATTGAGACACACAGCTTCCTGGGGTCCCTGTCCTAAATCAACAGCTACTACAGTAATATTCATATATCATTTTAAGGGTTGCAAAGCACTTTATCTCTGTTACTTTGTTTGATCCTCACAATAACCCTGTGAGGTTGGTGCTCTTATTACCCTCATTTTATAGATGAGGATACTGAGGTTAAGTGACTTGCTTGGGGACACACAGTTAGTAAGTTTCTGAGGCAAGATTTGAACTCAGATCTTAATGACTCTAAATTCACCGTCTTAATCATTATGCAGTCCAGCTGCTAAGAACCTCCAGGATATCAAGGGAAAGGTATGCAGACCTTTCAAGCTGTCCTACTTCAGGCAGGGAAAAGGCTGTGCCTGAGCTTTCCTTGGGAAACCCCAGACAGTCACCTGAAGTGATTAGACTTGACATTCTGCAGGGTCCCAGCCTCACGATCCAGTTGGCTCTTTACCCCGGGTGCTCAGAATAGCTCCTTGAGTTGAGGGTGTCTTCTAGAACATTGGATCAAAAAATGACTTTATTGGCCAGAGGCAAGATCCGAGGAGTCCTTTCTCCTCAGGGCATTTCTAGTGGCAGAAGTAATGCCTGAATCTCTTCCTGGCATCTCTGTGCTTGGTTTTGGCTCTGGTGCCAGTCTACCCAAAGTGCTTGGAACCTGGGCCAGAGAAACCTATACTTATACTGTGATTTTGACAATCTCCCTGAATGTGGGTGAATGTGGGGCAGGGGGAAAGGGAAGCTGGAAGCTGCCCTCCCTCACTTCCTGTGTCCCTTCCCCTTTCCTTGTTCATAATAGAGGTCAGGAAATCTTACAGCTCTTCTTCTCACAGCTTCATCATGGAGTAATTTTGCAAATCTAATGGACAGTTCAGCCTGGATTGCTTCATGGTCCCTCCCCTTCCCCCTCTCCACTACACAGTGGGGGAGGCTCTGTGTGTGAACAGGAAATCCAACCCAGTCTAATAAACATTTATCGTCTACACTGAGATACAACAGGCAAGAAGAAAATGAAATTTCTTCCTTCAAAGAGCCTACGTTGACTTTCATGAGTAAGTAGAGAAAGAGTGGAGATAGCACCTAAACAGATGAGTAGTAACAGTTTGTGGAGGGGAAAGGGTAGTAATTCAATTCAGTAAATGTTTATTAACTCTTCTATGTGCAAGGCCTTACCCTTCAGGAGCTTATAATCTGCTGGGAATGAGAAAGACTTGAATCAAGCTTGAGATTCTTAAGAAGTATGTTACAAAGCCTGGGACAGCCTGTGAAAAAGTAGGAAGGTGGGTGGGAGATGGCATACCACATGAGGGGTCATTTTGGTTTAATACCTCTCTATCCATTATTCCTAGTACTGCCTTCTGGGAACAAGCTGGAATCCCTCTGCCACGTGTTAGCTCTTCATTCACTTAAAAAGTGCTTATTTAGCACTTCCTGTGTGCTAGTACTGGAAATACAAATTGAGTCAGCAAGTATTTATTTATTAAGCGAGAGCTGTGTGCTAGGTATTGTGCTAGACTTTGAGATATGAAAACCCCCAAATGATCTCTTCTCTAGCAGCTTTAGTCTAGCTGGCTGAGACCAGGTGTACTTATGTAAATAGACAACCAAATACAAAATAGAAACAAGGAAATGTTGGGGAGAAAGTATGAACAGTAGAGAGAGGGGCGTTTGGAAAGGCTTCATGTAGATCAGTCAGCCTCCCTGGGCCTTGGCTTCCTCATAATTAAGATGAGGAGTAGGAATAGATGCATCTGAGGTCCCGTACGCTCTAGATCTGTGATCCTATCGTCTCTCTAGAAAGGGGAGCTTGAGCTGAGCTTAGAAGGAAGAGATAGATATAAGGAGCAACATCATTCCACTCATTGGGCAGTCAGTACAAGAAAGCTAGTCTGGCTGGATTGTAGAATATAGTATGAACCTGCAAAGACAGGTTGGGACCAGGTGTTAGGGACTTGAAGTGCTAGACAGAGAAGATCTTTGTGACTCTAGGGGTAATAGAAACCTGGTGGAGCTTGTTAAGTGATGGAGAGGCATGGTCAAAGATGAACTTAAAGAAACTTACTTGGGCAGCTCTGCGAGGGGAGGATGTCTCTGGAGTAGGGAGAAACTTGAGACAGGAAGACCAATGAGAAGGTTGTTGCGGTAATCTAGGAGAGAAATATGGGACTTGAACTAGGTTAGTGTCCTTGTAACTCCTGAGAATGGGATGGCTTTGAGAGAGGTGGGGTAGAAAGGAGATGTGTAGATTGGCAGTGATGAGATTTGTGAGGTGACAGGGTAATGGTGAGGGTAACACTGAAGTTATAAAGCTAGGAGACTGGACAGATGGAGACACCCTCAACAGAAACATGGGGTTTTAGGAGAAGGGCAGATTTGGGGAGTAAGAGAATGAGTTCTGTCTTGAACATGTTGGGTTTGTGACACATCCAATTCACATGTCTGATAGGCAGTTTGGCATGTTGGACTGGAGCTCAGAGGAGAGGTGAGGGCTAGATATATAGATCTGTGAATCATCTGCAAAGATGATAATTAAACCCAAGGAGGGAGCCTAGGAGGTCAGTAAGTGAAAGTGTGTAGACAGAGAAGAGAGCCCAATACTGATCCTTGGGATACAAGGGAGCATGATATGGGTGATGAACTAACAAGGAAATCACAAAAGGATCAGTTGGATAGAGTCATAAAAACTCAGAGGAGAAAAGATTCTAGAGGAGAGGGTAGTCAAAAATAATATGCTGGAGAAAGATTGAGAAAGATTATGTGTTCATCCTTTGTTGCCGAAGAAGACCATGTCTTCAGGGAAATGATGACATGACTTGCACTTGAGTGCAAGTTTTGAGTGAGGAAGGGCTGGGCAGGTCACCAGCCTCACATCTCCTCCAGAGCCATCTGAATCCAGTGACCAGATATTCATCAGGATGACTGGAGATGACCCAGGATGAGGCAGTTGGGGTTAACTGACTTGCCCAAGGTCACACAGCTGGTGAGTGTCAAGTGTCTGAGGTAAGATTTGACTCAGGTCCTCCTGACTTCTGCATTGGTTCTCTATCCACCGCACCACCTAGCTGCATGATTGAGAAAGGTAAGATTGAGGAAAAAGCCATCAGATTTGGTACTTAATAGATTGTTGGTAACTTGGGAGTTTCAGTTAAGAGATGAATTTGGAAGCCAGGTGACAAAAGGTTGGGAAGCAAGTGAGGGGAAAAGAAGTAAAGGGCAAGGAGCAAGACAGCTTTTTCTAGGAGTTTGGCTCTGAAAGGCTACCTTAAGGGTATGATGGTAGTTGGGGGGGTCTAGTGAGTATTTTTCTTTTAAAGAATGGAGAAGACATGAGTTTGTGAGAAATGGGGAAGGAACCAGTAGGGAGAGATGGAACACTACAGAGAGGGGTGATGATCACAGGTTGTCCTTGGTGAAAGGAGGAGAAAGGCTAACTCTTTGTCAGAGACTAGAAGAAAGGAGGAAGTGGTGAGGGATGAAGTTAGGAGGTAAGTGTATGTGATAAGCAAAGGAAACTGGAGGGAGCTCTGGTGAATGACCTTGATTTTCTCACAGTGAAGTAAGAGGTGAGATCCTCAGCTAAGGTATGACTCTGGGCAAGTCACTTAATCCTGTTTGCCTCAGTTCCTCATCTGTAAAAATGAGCTAGAGAAGGAAATGACAGACTACTCTTGTATGAACCAAGAAAACTCCAGATTGGAGTCAGGAGAGTCAGAAATGACTGAAATGACTGAATAACAGCAACTTCACCTGAAAAGATTGGAGAAGGTCACAGTGGGAATGTGATAGAGCATCACTTCGGGGAGTAAGAAGGTAAGATTAAGAAACCCAAACACGTAGTGGACCCCATTGGCATGGCTGTGTAACTTCTTCCAGTTGTGTTAAACAGCACATGAGTGAGGAGTAGCAGAGGAGTCTAATGAAGGGAGAAAGGCACTTTTTAAGTTTTTGAGTACTACTCTGCCAATGCAAACCATTATGATTATATAAATAGAAGTCATTAATCGTTTTTAATACTTGCATACTTTAGAGATCTGTGTTTTTATCGACGTCTATGCTCTGGCTTCTGATTGAGATGGCCATCTTCTGTCTAAACTTAGTGGATCGTAGATAAGGTCATTTATGTGGAGCTAGAAAGAACCTTAAAGGTCATTAATTTCAAACTCCTCATTTTACAGATGAAAAGACTGAAGGTTTTTCCAGGGTCACCCAGGAACAAGACCAGGGTGGGATTTTGAAGCCAATCCTTCCTGCCTTCATGTCTGATACCATCCTGTGGTGTCTTGGTGGTTTTCTGAGAGTCATGGTAGCTGAAAAAAATTCATAATTACATGGCCCCACCTGCTGAACCTCTCTGAATTTAGTTCAGTCCATCCTGGGCCTCTTTCACCCTGGTAGGATCTACTAGAATTAGCATTCCTTCCATGGTCAGTCTTGGAGGATTCAAGGTCACCTTTGTGCAACTCACTACAAAGCTTTGGAATGAGACTTCAATGGAGTATCGATAATGATGATGATGATAATGATGATGAAAAAGAAGATGGTAATACTTGCTGGCATTTGTATAATGCTTTAAGGTGTCCAAAGCATTTTCCTCACCATAACTCTTTAAGGGAAGGTCATACAAATGTTATTCTCATTTTACAGATGAGAAATAGACTCATACAGAAGAAGGAAATTGCCCAAGGTTACGTAGTAAATGCCACAGCCAGGACTCACCCAAACTTAGAACTTGGCCTCCAAATTCAGGGCTGTTTTCACACATTTTTGATAAGGGGCTGATAGTCAAGATATAGAGACAACTAACAGAATTACATAAGACCAAAACCTCTTCTCCAAAGACAAGTGGTCAAAGGATATGAATAAATATTTCTCAAAGGAATAATTGTAAACAAACAATAATGTCCTGCAACAGTTCTCAATCTCTATAATAAGAGAAATGAAAATCGAAACAACCCTGCAGTTTTCCCTCACACCTCGTAAATTGGCAGTGACAGAAGTTGGAAATAGTGGGAAGTCAGGCACACCAGTGCATTGTTGGTGGAGCTGTGAATGGATTCGACTGTTCTGGAAAACAATTTGGGATGATTGGAAGAAAGGGACTTAAACAACTTTTGAACCAGAAATTACACTGCTAGGTATGTACCTCAAAGGAGGTCAATGACAAAAAGAAAGACTCGATATAAAAATATTTATAGGAGCACTTTTTATGGTAACAAAAAATTGCAAACAAAGTAGATTCCCATGGATTGGTTAAACAAATTGTGATACATGACTGTAATGGAGTATTATTATGCCAGTAGAAATATGAATGTAATGAATACATGTATATATATATACATACATATACACTTATCTAGGCTATATAAACCTATGCAAAGTGAAGCAGAGCTAAGCAAATGATATTATACAGTTACTGCAACAATGTAAGTGAGAGGACACCAGCCTAAGAATAGAAGCTGAAAGTTGTGAAATTATGAGGACCAATGTTGTTGTTCACTTGTGTTCAATTCCTCCTGACCCCATCCGGGGTTTTCTTGGCCAAGATACTGGAATGGTTTATCATTTTCTTGACAGATGAGGAAACTGAGGTAAACAGGTTAAGTGACACAACTAGTGTCTGAGTCTGGATTTGAACTCAGATCTTCCTGACTCTAGGCCTAGCACTCTATCCATGGTGCCACCTATTATTAAGGACCGAGCTTGGCTCCAAAAGTCAAGAGAGGAAGATGTACCCCCTTTTTCTCCCCTTCCCCTCAGTTAGGAGACCATGGGTACGGGATGCTGCATATAATATCACACTTTTTTGATTTGTTTAGTTTTGCATTATTTTATTTCTTTTTTAGTACTTTAGTTTCATTAGTGGTTCATTCGGAGGAGAAGTAGGGAGAAAAACAGTAGGAAAGAAAGGTGATAGATATAAAAAAAAAATTATTATTTTACCAGGTAATAGTCATTTATTTTCTCTCTCAACTACTTCACCCCCACCTCAGTTAAATTTAATTGTTTAATTAAAAGATAAACCCTTCTAACAAATAGGCACAAATTTCCTCATTGACCTTATTCAAAAAGTCATGTGTCATTTGACGTTTTAAGTCTATCTCTGTCAAGAAGTCTTCTGAAATCATGTTTTATCACTGCCGTGAACAGAGTTGTGAAATCTTTCAATTCTTAAGTTTCTTGTGTCGTTGTTATTGTAACTTAGCTCACTTTGCAAAAAGTTTGCAAAGGCATTTGAAAGTGCCTTGTGTCATTTGAGTCCCTTGTAAACTGATATGTACTCGCATCTCTTCTCTGCCAGATGCTTAGGTGATGTCCCTGTTCTCCAGGTCCTCTTACTGTACCAGGAGATAGATGAAATGTAAGAGCATCCATCACTGATCAAATCCAGTTTTTCCATGACCCTGAGAGAGAGAGAGAGAGAGAGAGAGAGAGAGAGAGAGAGACAGAGACAGAGACAGAGAGACAGAGACAGAGACAGAGAGCCTGAGGCGATGATGGAATCTAGTGAGCGTTTTTTCTTTTGTTTTGTTTTCTTGTTTTTTTATTTTTTAAAAAGAATGTAGACAACTTACTTGAGTTTGTTGGTGGGTAATTGGGAAGAAACCCATAGATAAAGAGAGATTGAAGCCTAGAAAGAAATGGGTGATGACTGAGGAATCTAGGTGTTCCAGGGGTTGCCTGCTTGGTTAATTTTTTTTTTTATTGATGAAATTTCGGTGGACAGGATTAATTAGGGCATCGCTGAGGTGGGAGGAACCACGTTGAGGGAAAAAAATAACATCACCTGAATTGGATTTAGTGTCCACTGAACTTCAAATTTAAAGGACAAGAGAACTGCTTATGTTTTACTCTATCTCAATCTTTGTTAAGACTGATTACTCATTCTGGGATGACCTAGTACTTTTTTGGGGGGTAGGAAGCAGGATGGGATAGGGGTAGGATCTGAATGAGTGAGCCCAGGATTGGTTTGTCTCATTTGTAAATACCTCTGGAAATGGGGCATGTGTGAAGGTGCCCGGGTGCCAAGGTTTCTTATGGCTCACAGCTTAGTTAGAGAGACATGTAGCATGTCTGTGAACCAGTGGTGGATGTAATTTAATTAGTTGCTTGTCACATACATTGTTCTGAATGAAGTCATCACCATAGTCTTCCCTCAGTTCCCCAAATGTGGCTCTTCAAACTGGTGACTTAAACTGTGCTGGTGGGACCAGGGCTCTGAGTTTCATCCCCATACTGGTGAGTAGTCAGGAGGCCTTAGCCTGGCCCCCTCCCCAGTGGGCAGTGGGGTGAGCTCAGTACTTCAGGTTCCTAAAATAGGGAGCTAAAATAGGGAGCCTGCTGTATGGATCTCAGAGCCACTGTGAAGATTTACATTAGACGAAGTCAGGGTGTAGGAATTTTTACAAGTAGGAAAAACTTTTACAAATATAAGAATATAAATATAAAAAGAATCAAACATAAGTCAAAGTAAATCAAAATACAATAAATTAAGAATGGAATATTTATGTATATATGTGAATATATATGTACATGTATGTATAAAACTTGATTCTGCAGCCACAGTCTGTACCCGACCAAGCCAACTTCTAGAGAGTGAGAGTGCAGATGACTTCGTGTAAATCCAGTCAATAAAAAGTCATTCAGTAAACATTTCTTAAGCACCTGCTATGTACCAGGTACAGTGTTAGGTGCTAGGGATACAGGAAGAGACAAAAGATACAGTCTGATGGGGGAGAATTCATCCCCACTTCTTGATGAATGATGCCAAGCTAATGCCCTGCTGACAGTGGGCATTGAATATCCTGTTGGCTTTGCTGTCCTTCCTTGATCTTTCCCCCCTCCACCTCGTCTGATCTCATTCACTTTGGTAGTATTTATTGGAAAATGTGGTGCCACCAACTGGTGCCACAAAGACAAAAGCCAACATAATGCGTGCCCTTGAGAAGCTTTCCTTTTACTGGGGGAAATTTAAAACACGAGGCTGCATAGCACTGTGCAGAGTACAGGATTTGGAGTTAGACAGCTAGCATTTATTAAGTGCCACTGTTTATCAGGCACTGAGCTGAGCACTGGAGATATACTGAAAGGCAGAGAACAGTCCTATTTCTGCAGGCGTTTATAGTCCATGGGGAGACCACATGCATACAACAAACCACATAGGGACAGGAGATAAACTGGAGATAATCTTGGGGAAGACTGTTTTGGGGGAGGAGAAGGGAAGAGGGAATAAGCGTTAATTAAGTGCCTTCTTGGTACTACAGTACCTGAGTTCTTTGCAAATATGTTTAATTGCAGAAGATAAGATCTTGGCTGCGAACTGAAGTTGGAAAGCTTAGAGCTGGAGATGAGGGGGTCTTGAGGAATTTCTTTTAGATCCTGTCAAGAAGCAGCCAGGAGACTGGTGTTATTGAGGTCCAGAGCATGTGGAGGGGGAGTAGGGTGTAAGGAGACCAGGAAAATTAGAAGGAGTCAGGATACGATGGGCTTTGAAAGCCAGAGGATTTTATGTTTGGTCCTGGAGGTAATTGGGAGCCATTGGAGTTTACTGAATAGGGAGATGTGCCTTGGGAAGGTCATTTTGACAGTTGAATGGAGGAATTGATTGCAATGTGGAGAGACTGTAGTCAGGAAGACCCTCACCATTGGCTACTGCAGTACAGTAGTCCAGGCTTGAGGTGAAGAGGGTGTGCTCCGAGGTGGTGCCGGTGTTAGAAGAGAGAAGTGGACAGATAAGAGAGACATTAAATAGAGACAACCTCAGGATCTGACAATTGAATGGATGTGGAGAGGGGAGAGTGAGGAATGGAGGAGCCTGGGGGACCAGGTGTATGGTGGGGTCCTCAGAAGTACTAGGGAGGTTATGAGGAGCCAGACAGACTCCCGAGTCAGACTCAGGTTTATATCACTGCTCTGGTGTGTAATCTTGGACAATGCGCTTAACTCCTAAGCCTCAGTTTCCTTGATAGCCAAGTGAGGGGTCTGTGACCTTTTAAGTTCCTTTCAGCTCTAAATCTTTGATCCCGTGTTTAAGGCAGGTATGTAAGTGTGTGTGTCTGTGTGTAATTACATGCACATATAAAACAATTCAAGATAATTAGTTAGTTTTCATTTTATTACTATATCAACTTCATTTCTGAATTACCCTTTCCAGAGAGAAGTCCTTTCTTCTTCTCTCCCTCCCTCACCCCCCCACCAAAAAAAAAGGGCAGCATAGCAAAACTAATCTAATTGAAGCATCTACTGAGTCTGCTGGTATCTCCAGAGTGCCACACCCATAGTTTCATACCTTTGTAAAGAAAGGAGGGAGGTACATTTTCTTCTCTTCTTTGGGACAAGTTTGGTCATTATAATTACACAACATTCAGGTTTGGATTTTTTTTCTTTTTCCAGGTTGTTATTTTAATTTATAGTGTAGGTTCTGATACAAAGTAATTTCAAAAAGGGTAGGTTACTAGCTACTGGGCTGGATTAGGAAAAGTCTCTTCTTAGATTTTTAGTAGGAAATGGTCCACCAGTAGGGCTTTATGGGAAGCCAGGGATACCACAGGGACCAGGAGAGGAAGAAAGACATGCCCTGTGTGGAGGATAACGTCTTGTGCAAAGGCACAGGCTGGAAATGAAGTACTCTGAAGAAAAACCGGCTCTCCTCTAGTGCTCTTTGGTTGAAATGGTGAGTGCAAGGAGGGAGTCATGTGAAATTATGTTCACACTTGGATATCTTTATTGAACTCCCTGCTGGATTTTATGATTCTTGCGGGTACAGGCCTCCCTTATTTATCTCCTCTAGTGCCCAGCACCCACTCTTCATTTCCCAGACTTTTGATTTTGAGGGTAGGGCTTTTTACCAAACTTTCTTTGCCGTCTGTAATCTCAGAGTTCCTGTGACTGCTGAGAGGTTAAATCACTTGCCTCCACGGTCACAGGACTAGTATGTAGTACAGGTGAGGCTTGCATATAGTTTTTTCTGACTCTCAGACCAGCTCTCTATCCATTTTCTCTGGCTTTCCCCCATGCTTGGAGGAAAACCCTCCCTCTTCTTCGACTACTGGTCTCCCTGCCTTCCTTTAAGTCACTACTTAAAATCCTACCTACCGGGAACCTTCCTCAACCCCTCTTAATTCCAATACCTTCCCTCGGTTAATTATTTTCTATTTATAGCTTGTTTTGTAAATATTTGTCCCTCCTCTTGATTGTAAGATCCTTGAGGGCAGGGACTGTCTTTTCCTCTTTATGTATTCCTAGTGAAAGGCACAGTGCTCGGAACATAATAGGTGCTTAATAAATGGGTTTTTTAAAAAATTATTTGCTTCTCATTTCATATTTTAAGTGCCTAACTGTTGTGTGAATGAATGAACATTCTAATGATAACATGTGCAGGGTTCGTGATATTGATATCCCAAGGCAAGACATGGTCTGACCTGGTGAATGGCAAAGTTTTTTATCTCACTGCATATCTTTTGCTTGATTTTTCCTGGTCACTGGGCTTATGACTTGGTTCTAAGGTTTTTTTCCCTGTATAAATTTTATTTATTGGAGGCTTCCTATATACAATGATCTAAATTTTTACAACAAAGGAAAAATTCAAGAGTGATTATTTGCTTAACTGGAGGATTCACAGCATAATTTCTCATTAGCATAAGTGAATTTAGTGTGGTTGGAAGGACTGAAAGCTGTCAGACCAATTCACTTGAAAGTCTCTACACTTTAGCTATGAAGAGTAGGTCTGTTGTTAGGAAGGAACGAGTATGTTCATTGCATTCCTGGGGAAGCATCCTGGACTGATTTTTTAAAATTTCATTTTTTTTTTGTTAGGCAAAAAGGCAGGGAAATGCAACAAACATTTATTAAATGCCTATTGTGCTAAACATTGGGGATACAAATGCAAGCAAAAAGAAAGATAATTTCTGCCATCTGGGAGTTTTATATTCTAATTGGGGAAGACCAAAGGGAGCTAAAAGTGTGGTAGGAAGGATGGAAGGTACCTAGGAAGGTATATGGCCTTGGAGTCCAGAAAGTCAGAAGCACAAGTGGGAAAGCAATGAAGGTTGGTAGGCTTAGATTGCTCCCCAAAGTGGAGGCAGAGGGAAGAACTAATCCATGAAGGAACCTGCTCCCCCACTTCCTTGAGACACAGAGGGATAGTGCAAGGTAAGAAGTTCACAGGGAAGGATGAATGGTCCAGGGTGAAGCAGCATTAGGGGTGAGAGAAGTTCCAGGGTAAGACTAAAGCCAGGCCTGGTATGGAAATGGAGAGAGCTTGTTTATGCAGTCAGGATTATGCTATCTGTTTTGAATTTTGGATCTACATTTTTGAGTTAGGAAGGAGTAGAATTGGGAGAGTCCATATCTTTAAGATTGTTCAGCACAATGGGGGACTTATTCCTTGTCGTCTGAACTATGAGTCATTTTTATTAGGAACTATTCTGTATTCATCAGGATATCATTGTAAAGATAGAGACAAATAAGGAATGGTCCCCAACTTAAAAGAGTTCATAATCTGTTTGGGAAAGTTTAGCATGCATTCTGGGGGTACAATTAATGACGTAAGGCAGTATATAATTAAATACTAAATTGTGTGGTAAAGACCAGAGATACCAAAGAGCTTGGAGAGCCAGAGTATTTGTGGAAAGGCTGTTAGAGGTGTTAGAAGTTGAACTGAGTCTTGAAGGATGGGTATGATTTGTCTGGCGGAAGGACATTCTTCCACTCTACAATGTTATTGTATGGCGCTATGTCATATCTAGGGCTCATTTATTTATTTATAAAGACAAGTATTCAGATTTATTTGGAAATTTCTGTTTCTATTGGCACTACAGCTCTGTAGTTACATAAATCTTCTTTCCACAATACTGAATGCTGCTTTCAAATGATATTATTTTCCCATCCCTACCTCATACTACTTTGGACCTCAGTTTACTGTAATTATTATAAAACTCAAGAAAGGCTCATTTATTTATTCATTCATCAAGAGTCAATGGTCAGTTAGCCACAGGCTCTGTGCCTAGCCCTGGAGATACGGAAAAAGTTCTTGCCTTCAAGGAGCTTATGACTGTAATGTGGGGTCAGGGGTAGACCACTTAAAAAAACTGAAAAAGGGTGGAGGAAGGAAGGCATGTGTTCTTCAACCAGGTGGGAAAAGATGAAATGTGTGCATGAGGTCCCCTTTGAGGATCTGGGAGGAGCTCTTCATGTCTACCTTTCACTCTCCCCAATCAAAGGGAGGGAGGGAGGGGACTGAGGGGCCAGGGCTGCTTGAGGACCTTGAGTTTCTGAGTTAATTTGATCTTGCAGCCCTGGGAGGAGACCAAGCTTAGATGGAGCCCTGCCCTTATGGATCTTCCAGTCTTGTGTATCAGGTTAGATGATCTTCACTGCCTTTTGTCTTGTTGAAGTTTTGTCAGAGAAATTTTTATAACTTATGAAATATTAGGATGCTTCCTTGTTAAAAGGGAAAACATGACTTTGCCTGTGGTTGTCCATGGCTTAAGTTGAAGTAAGTAAAAAGGAGAAAAAAAATCTTTGGACTAGTTGAAACAAAATACTGTGTTTTTCTTTGGCAGATGGGGCCTTAGTCTTGTGATGTCTACTCATTTTAGGGACTGGTTCAAGGTTAGGACCATTGTATTCTGTAGAAAGTCAGAATTAAATTGACTGAACAATTATTAAGCACTTCTGATGTTCTAGATGCTTTTCTAGGTGCTAGGGACACAAAGAGAAGAATGAAACAGCCCCTGCCCTCAAGGGGTTTACACTAAAAAAGAAGCTGTATGTATACATATAAATAGATAGAGAATATGTGCAGAGGTAATGATATTGATTTTTTTTTGGACTGGATTCCTCTTGTTCCAAGTTGTGAAACCTAGTTCCAGTAGGTACTGGAATTCTTCTGGGCACTTTTTTCTTTCCATTGTTTGCCAAAATTTTAAGAACTTTTTCTTCCCTTTAATCAGCCATGTAACTGAACCAGTCTGAATCTTTCCCATGACTTGGAGAGTAGTGGAAACCAAATAGGGCACGAGTGGGAAACTGTTCCCTGTTGTTGGACCATTTTGCTTCCGTCTACCAGTCTTCCCGCTCTGCTCTGCACGCCATTGGTCTGGTGGATGACCCGCTGGGGTTCTGTAACTCTACACCACCTGCAGAGGCCGTGGGGAGCCTTTGTCACTGCAGGGACAGAGCCAGGCTACTGGGCCAACTGGTTGAGCCACTGTGCCCGGGCGGGCGCTGATGGGGAACAACAAGCCTTTGTTGTATAGTTGCTGGCCAAAGTGCACTGTCAGCAGGGGGCCCTGGGGTTCTGAGGACTGTGGGACCTGGTGGGCAGGGGGCCAGCACCCACTCTGACTGTCTTGGGCCTGGCAGCCTAGCCTGGCAGTGGGGAGGGGTGGGATGGATGGGGGGAAGTGTACCTTGGGGTGTCTAACACTGAGTAACCCCAGGATTTACTTGATTTACACGCGGGCCATATAACCAAAGAGAATTAATTTTTTTTTCTCCTCAAGACTGGTTGTTGTTTTCTTTTGAAAGTTTGATCTTTTCTTGAAAATTTTAATAGCATTGGGAAAAACCAAACCAATCAGCCCCCTGAAAACTTCCAGATTTGCCTGTAAGGACTTCAGCCTAGGGGAGACTCCTGCTTCCAGGTGAGGGAAACTGTAAACCAAGGTAGAGCTAACTGCCCCTGGGCTGCCTTTCAGGTTTGCTGCCTCTGTACTTGCTGAGACAGAGGAACAAGCCGTTCTTGTGTTTCCAGTGTTAAAGTCTGGGCCCTTTTCCTGCACTTTGAAGCCCCTCCTTGCTTACAGAGCCATCCTTAAGGATCTGAGTACACAGAATGTGGTGATTGTACTCACACGTCTGCCTTCCTTCCTAGATTCCTCCCCGTGGAGCTTCATTAGTTTTCTGTGCTGCAGTTTTTTGGGAAGGGCTGGTACTCCCTTTGGCACATTGTTTGGTTCAGTGGATGGAGCCCTGAATTAGCTGTGGTTAGATAGGGGTGGAGTTGGAGGGAGACTTTGGAAGAAGAGACAAAGAAATGACAGGAAGTTAAATTACCTTAAAAAAAACTGCCCAGGGTATGGGAAAGGAGTATGAGAGAGTGGCCTTCCCTCAGACATTTCCTACTTGTGTGACCCTGGGCAAGTCATGTTATCACTCCTTATCTCAGCTTGTTCTTCTGCAAAATTGTAGCCTCTACCTCCCAGGGTTGTTTTGAGTATCCAATGAGATGATAATTTTAAAGTGCTTTGCAAACCTTGAAAGTACCATACAAATGTAACCTGTTACCACATTCCTAAACTACCCCCTCCTACCCTAGGCAGTTTATTTTAAGGCTGTTTATTGTCTTGTCTTTTCTCTCTTTTCTTCCAAAGTCTCCCTCCTCATCCATCTCCTCCTTCATCCTTGTGAAAGCCACTGCTAATCCCAGCGTATAAGGTTCGTCTGATTCTCTTTGTCAACATTCTCTGTTCTCTTTCCTCTTTCCACTCCAACCTTCTAGAGCCATAAGCTTTTCTGTCAGAAAGAACAAAGGTGATCTGACCTAGTACTTATGGGACTGTATTCCTCACCTTGCAACACTGTGCCGCAGGTGTTCTTTGAATGAGAGCTTGTCTGGTAGAGAAGATCTGATTTGAGGGGACAGGGGTGGAGATGAAGAGAGAACTCAGAATTTAGAAGTCCGTTTTCAAACAGATCTGGCAGAGAATCTCTTGTTGGCAGAACTCTAGCCCATTTCTTCCTCCCTGTGAACACATCTATCTTATTTCTTTTATTTTCAGCTTGTTATGTTTGGTTCTCTTGTCTCCCTCCTCTTCTTCTTTGATCCAGGCTCCATAGACTGAAAGCCTAGAAAACGGAAGAAAAAGTGTAGGACTTATGAGGGTTGCCCCTGAGCCAAAAACAAAACCAGAAAAGTGTGTTTGCACAGAATCTCACTTTGACAGTTTCCAGTTCAGCTGGGGAGGCAGAGGCTTGATGGTCTCTGGGAAATTTTATATTTGTATGTGTATGTGTGTGTGTATGTACACACACACACACACACAAACACACACACATATACAATGTACACATATATACGTACATTTACACATACATCTACATATATATTTATATCCATATGAGCTTTGTTGGACTGGTGGTGTAACTATATCTAAAAGCATAACTGAGCATCTGCTAGCCAATCAGGGACCCTGTTGGAGATCTTAATTTGGGGGATTAAAATAGCTTGCTTGTTGGCCATAAGCCTTTTTGGATGAAAACTTGTGAGCACACATCCTGCTTCAAGAGTATGCTTGCTTGCTCCATAAGGTCTTCTCCCTGTTTATCTAAAATGTGAGATGACATGGAATGAGCTTTGACAAATAAGATATTTTCAGGAGATGTTGTTTTGGGTCTGATTATTCCCCTTCGGTCTCCATCTTATTTCTGTCCCATGATTCCTGTGTCTTATCTGACCAGCTCTGACTGGAGTTGGCTGCATTTAATTTGTTTTGTTGCCAAAGGCTAATGGCCCATTTGCACTTGGGGCTGGGCTCTGTACCACTTAAACCATCAACAGGTATTGATTTAGCATCTGCTCCAGGGGTTCTTAACCAGAGGTCTTTGTACTGTGTTCTTTAATATTTTGATAATTATATTTTAATATGCAGTATTGTTGTAATCTTATGTGTTTTATTATATGCATTTCTAAGAATGATTCTGAGAAGGGATCCATGGACTTCCCCAGGTATTGACTGAGGGGCTCATGCTGGGGGCCAGGAGGGGATACTGGGGAGGAACCTCATCCCAGGCTTAAAGACTTTACATATTTCAGAAGATGTATTTCTGTCATATATCCTGAGAAATATTCCATTCCTTTTTTCCATATGTCTTTGTCTTGATTTAACATATTCTGATTAAGAAAATGGCATTTTGGCAAAATAGCTAGAGAATAAACAGTATATATTAATAAGCATGTGCTAGGCATGCTGAGGGACGCAAAGGCAAAATAAAAGTCCTAGCTTCCAGGGAAGTTACATTTTATTGGGAAAATCCAGGATGCCATGTGCAAGGTTGGGGTGAGGGATGGAACTACTAAAGCTGAACAGAGGCTTGAAGGGATGGTGGAAGCTTAGACCTAGACCTGAAGGGGACTTTAGAGGACATCTCTTTCAACCTCCTCGTTTTACAGATGAGGAAACTGAGGCTCAGAGAGATTCAATGACTTGCCAGGTCTCAAACCATAGACCTGACATTTGGACCCAGGTCCTTCCCTGCCACTGTGTACCAGGGGAGGAGGCAGCATCTGAAATGAGCATGGAAGGAAGGTAAGGATTCTGAGATGAGCAGATGAGGAAGGAGTTAATTCCAAAGGCAGGGGGATAGCTTTTCAAACATTTGTAGAGTACGTGCTATCTGCAAGATGCATTGGGAAGACACACACATACACGTACAGAGAAGACATAACAAGACATCTTTTAAAGGCCCATCCAGTACTTGTTTTCTGTGTCTGTTCAGTGAAGGCCACAACATTGACAGCTCAGTGTTTCCCCACTCTTTCTCCCCCCTTTTCCCAAGCCTCGTTTGATATGCTTTGTGGCTGTAAATTGAAGGTGGTTGGTTTTTGTTTTTTTTTAAAGATATACCAAGCAGTGAAATCTCTGTTTTTCTTCCTTTTTGGTTAAGGGAAGCTTTCTCTTGTGGGTGTTTGTGTTTGAACGATAACCCACTTTCCTTTGTGACTGATACGATGTTTTCCCTGATAGCCTAACCACACTTCTTGTGGTTGACTGGAAAGGATTTTGAGAAGCTATGCATGTGACCAGATTTTTTTTTTGCCGTATAGTGGGTATCTTTATGTTGCTAGGGGAAAATGGAAATGAGGGCCTCACTTTCTTCACATCAGACTGTGGAATTGTGGATAATCTAGAAATCAATGCAAATATAAGCTTTGCGTGACTGAAGTTATATGACAGAATATCAGAAAGTCATGCCTTGCAGCCTTCCTCATTGGTTTCAGTAAAGAGGATTTGTAGGGGTTTTAAATATTCTTTTGAGATGGCAAATAGCTTGGAGACCAGGTGCTACAGAATGTAGCACAATTACATCTACACACAGATATATGGGAGAAAGGGTGTGGATAATATTTCTGTGGCTACATGATGAAACTCTACCGTTTGAAATTTCTGGTCTGCCGTATGATAATGGACGAGACTGGTTGCTACGCTGATTTGAAGACCCCTAAAATTATAAATATTGTGGTGCTTTGTTTTTATATCATAGTTGTTTCTGAGTATATATTTCTCCCTTTCAAAAAAAAATCAGATGAACCTTCCTTTGGAACAAGGAAAAACATTTAAGCAAAGCCACTTGACTGAGACTGCGTCTGATTTGGCTCATGCAACATTTTGTACTTCAAGTCCCTCACCTCTCCTTGGAGAGGTGTATTTCTTTCCAAGATTGAGCTTTATGAGTATATAATTCTGGGCTTTGTTTTTTTTTCCTTTTGTTTCCATGATTGTGGTCAAACATATTGTTTTCCAAGTTCTCCTTGCTTCATTCTGCCTCAGCTCATAAAAGTGCGAAGGTCTTTTTAAAGATTATATGTGTATGCAAATATTCTTTCTTTAAGATGAGGAACTAACTTGATACTTTAAATTATTTACAGTTTTAAAAATTTTATCTTTTGTTTTATATATTATCTTCATTTTCAAATATATCCTTTTCCCTTTCGCTACCAAGAGAACAATTACTTGTTGACAATTACTTGGTAATCATATGTTCAGTTGTTGACAGTTACTTGGTAATCATATGTTAGATGCTTACTATATGTTAGATCAGAGGTGGGGAGCCTGCAACCTCCAGGCCACATGTGGCCCTCTAGGTCCTCAGGTGAGGCCCTTTGAATCCAGACTTCACAGAACAAATCCTCTTAATAAAAGGGTAAAAAACTGTAAATCTTGGACTCTGTAAAAGGCTGCACCCAAGGACCTAGAAGGACATTTGTGGCCTCAAGGCCTCAGGTTGCCCACCCTTTTGCTAGATGGTATACTTAGTGTTTGGGATACAAAGAAAAGAAAAAAAAAGCACATTCCTCACCCTCAGGGAGCTCAGTCTGATGGGCAAACAGCATGAAAATAACCCTGGACCTAGGCGGTGTTCTGCCTATACCTCTAGTTTTCCACCTCTGGAAAGAAGAGAGAGATTAATTTTCTCACTTTTTTCTTTGGGGCCAACCTTTGACCAGATACTTAGTTGCTTCTGTGTTCTACCCTTCCGTCGTGAACTTGGAGCTGTGAAGGGGAAGCCTCTCCCTGTTTGCTTTCTTGAAGTCCAAGGTGAACGTGCTCTAGTGGATCAGTCAAGGTGTAAAATCTTCCTGTATTGTAAGTTAGGGGGAATGTGTACGGGGGCAGTGCCTGTTTTAGCAGCTTCCTCCCGCCATAAAGCTTTTGTACCAAGTCATCCCTGGCCACAGAATTTCCATCTTCTGTGTTTCTCGGATTCAAGCTAACAGTATAAATGGAGAATGTATAATTCCTTTTTCCTCTTGGAGTGCTTTTTGTATGAGTTATTTAAAGAGCATGAAGGAAAAATCAAGGAATACTGCTTTGGTATACAAGTTAGCGAGTTTTGGGGAGTACTGAAATGGTAAATTAAGAGTTAGGGCGCCTTAGACGTGATTTAGACCTACTGAGGCTTGGATAAATGAATAAACATGAATTAATACAAAGTAGTTAAATACAGGGTTGTTTGGGAGAGAAAGCACTAGCAATTGGAAAGCCTTCATTTAGAGGACTGTTGTGTCTTAATCCCCTATGTCAGTCTGGAGTAGCCTATGGACTCCTTAGAATATTATTTTCACATTATAGAGTTATAAAGGAAACCAATTGTATTGAAATCCAGTGATCACAACGCTAAAAAAAAGAGTTCATAGACCTCTGGTAAAGGTCTCATAATGTGGAAGGTGAGTCTTGAAAGAGAAGGATTTGAGAAAACAAGGAGGAGAGAATTCATCCCAGGTATGATAAATAGACATCCAGCTCTGTCTGTGCTAACTAACTTTGTGAGTCTTTGTTCATTTGTAGAATGGGTTTGATTATATTTGTACCAGTCACTTCAAAGGATTGCTTTGAGAGTAGCCCTTCCTGGACTTGTGCAGAGCTGGGGTAGAAGATCTGAGTATTTCCTTCCTGTATGTAGTTTATTTTTTGATTTTTTGGTCTTTTCTTGATCGGGTGCCAACTCCTCAGTGTTTGCTGGTGTAGGTATGTGGGAGTTAGGTGAGCCTGTCACCTCTTCAGACAGCTCTCTTGGGGGGAGGTCTCAACTCCTTTATTTCACAGATGAGTCTCAACAAAGTAGAATGATTTGTTCAAGGTCTTTCAGGTAGTAAATAGTTGCTCGAGATCAGCCTCCCGCTGCATTACTGTGTCTCCTCATATGATCACAGAATTGGAGAGTTGGAGGAAATCTGAGAGGCCATCTGTGAGACCAAATGATGGTATATATTAAGTGTACGTGTGTGTGTGTGTGTGTGTAGATGTATACACACATATATCACTTATTATTACTGTTGAATTCACTGTATATCACATCTGATGAATGATTACCTAGCCTTTGCTTTAAGGATATCTGGGGGTTAGGGAATCCATTATCCTTACTTTTGGGTGGTTCTGATTGTTAGCAGCTAGGTGGCTCAGTGGATAGAGCACTGGATTTGTAATCAGGAAGACTTATCTTTGTGAGTTCAAATCTGACCATAGATACTTACTAGCTGTGTGACCCATGGCAAATCACTTAATCCTGTTTGCCTCAGTTTCCTCATTTGTAAAACAAACTGGAGAAGGAAATGACAAACCACTTCAGTGTCTTTGCCAAATGGGGTCACAAAGAGTCAGAACATGATTGAAATGACTGAACAGCAACAAATATATTTTTTTGCAGTTTCCATCTATTGCTTTGTGACCCTGGGCAAGTCACTTAACTCTTTTCTGCCTCAGTTTCTTTATTTGTAAAATTGGGATATAATAGCACCTAAATCCCAGGGTTATAAAGATAAAATGAGATATTTGTAAACCTTATAGAATGTTATTCTTATTCCTCCTCTCTGGAGCCAGATTGTAAAGGACTTCAAACAATGAGTTTGTGTTTTATCCAAAAGCCAGAAAGGTGCCATTGAAGATTTACTTATCTTGTTTTTATTTTTATTTTTTTATTAATTAATTTTATTTATTTTCTGTGTTCTACAATAACTACTATATAACTTAGATTATTATTTTCCCCTTCCTCCCCCCTCCTTCCTTCCTTCCTCCTCCCTCCCTCCCCGAGACGGCATACAATTTTGTATAGATTCTACACGTACATTCCTGTTAAATACATTTTCACTATAATCATGATGTGTTGAAGAATTAAAATGAGTGGGAGAAATCATCAAACAAACCAAAACGCAACACACACACACACACACACACACACACACACACACACAGATCTGCTACATTCTACGATTGAATCCCATAGTTCTTTCTCTGGATGTGGAAGGCATTGTGCCTTAGAAGACCATTGGGAATTTTTTTTTAAGTCCTTGCATTGCAATGAAGTTTCAAGTCTACCAGAAAAAACTCCCACACACTGTGGTCGTTGCTGTGCACAAAGTTCTCCTGGTTCTGCTCCTGTCACTCAGCATCAGATCATATAAGTCCTTCCAGGCCTCTCTGAAGTCTTCCTATTCATCATTTCTTATAGTTCAATAGTACTCCATTACATTTATATACCATAATTTATTCAGCCATTCCCCAATTGATGGGCATCCCCTTGATTTTTGGCCACCACAAAGAGGGCTGCTATAAATATTTTTGTACATGTGGGACCCTTTCTCATTTTTATGATCTCTTGGGGATACAGTCTTAGAAGTGCTGTTGCTAGGTCAAAGGGTGTGCACATTTTTGTAGCCCTTTGGGCACTTATTTTGTTTTTTTAGCAAGGAAATGAAGTAGTTAGAGATACGATGTAGGAATATTAATTTAACAGCTGTATAGAAAATAGGTTGAAGGGAAAGATTAGAAGAAGGGAGACTAATAAGGAAACTCTTGCGATAGTCCAGGTGAAGGGGGGATAGGGGAGGAACCATGAGGGAAACCATGGCATAGGGAAGAGTGATGAATTTGGACCTCAGAACCTGCATTTGAAACTTGACTCTGTCACAACTTGCATGACCTTGGACAAAATCATTTAACATAGAAAAAACTCCACTTTTTCTGTTTGTCAAATGATGGGGTTGGGCTATTAGTTAGTCAGTCAACAAATATTTAAGTGCCTACTCTGTGTCGGTCATTGGGCTAGTCTGGGGATAAAGATGAAATGAGACAATGTCTTCCCTCACAGAGCTTGGATTCTCTTGGACCAGGTGATTTCTACTGTCACTTCTGGTTTGAATTGCATGATCCTTCCCTCTCAAGGCAGTGGCTATGTGAGTAGAGAGAAGTGGATATATTTGAGAGATATAATGGAATCAGAGTTTAAAAGACTTGGCAATCGATAGTATTGAACTTTTTTTTGATGACCTTTGGTCAGTTTTTGATGTCTTCCTAAGGGCTGATAAAATGAGCAAAACCAGTGAAGATGGAAGACACTCTCTGGCTACCTGCTTAGGTTTCATTGCTTCCACACCCTTGGGCAAGCAGATGCCTGCAAATCTATGTTAGGCACTGGTGACAACATTGGGAGTCTGTGAACTGGCTGCATCTGGTTTTGCTTTTGCAAGTGTCCTTGAAGGTAACACTGCCTTTCTATTTTTCACATACCCTTGTGGTTTTGCATGGTTAGGAGTGTTGATTTGTGGAAGGGTTTCTTTCTTCTTCTTTTTTTAAGTAGCTATTTATTACTGACAAGCCTTGACCTCATCAACGTATTGGTTGAAGGGTGTTGCAATTCAGGAAACTGAATTCCCAGAGACTTGTCAACCTAATGATGAGGATGTTGTCCAATAGTATAGACAAATTGGGTCCACATTAGCTTTTGTAATGCTAAAGAGCAAGCAAAAATTACATAAAGCTATTTGATTGCTTAGGATGAGATCATCTCTACCCTCCTCCCACTCCGCCCCCTCCCTTTGGGTTCTTTTACGGAACAATCACTTTCTGGATTTTCACTTTCCTAGTTTACCATTGACTAGTTGAACCTAAGAGCATCATGAACCTTTCCTTGGTTCAGTTAACTCTTCCTCTGCTGAACTCATGAAATTGAGATTACTGGGAAATTGATGTTTGGAGCTGATTAAGCTCAGTTTTCTGGTAATGAAAGTCTTGGGAAAGATATGGATCACATTTTGTAATCCCCTCTCCATGCAGTCAGAATTCTGTAATCTTGAACAGGTTCCAAGCTGATGAGCTTCAGCTTATTACTTTTTAAATCAGTTGGATTTTTGCTGCAAGCATTTTCAGTGTATCTCTTTCCACAAGTGACCATGGATGGTGAGAAAGTAAAGGAGGGAAGAATGTACCGATGTTAGTCTTCTCATTAGGTTTTGGGCCCCGTATTGTATTCTTAATGTAGATTAAAGGAAGTCAGGAGTAGGGGTACACACCTGTAATCCATGCTACTTGGGGGTGTTGAAGCTGGTGGATCACTTGAACTGGGGAGTACTGAATTGTAGTAGACTTAGCTGATGAGGTATCTACACAAAATCTGGCCCTAACATGGTGAGCCCCTGAGATGGGGGTGGGAAAGGGAAACACCAGGCATAAAGAAGAGTGAACTAGCCCATTTTGGGCAACTAACTGGTTAAAGCTTCTGTGCTGTGCCAGTACTGGGATCAAGCCTTTGGCTGTCTTTGAATACTTCCAAGCTGGGTGAGATAGGGAAACCTAGTCTCAAAGAAAGAAAAATATTATGCCTGAACTGTTCTCCTTTTTTTTGTGTCCTTTAAAACTTAAATAAAATCACATTTTTTAGTGGAAGCCTTTCCCTCTGCTAATTATTTCCCATTTATCCTGTGTATAGCTTGCTTTGCATAGCTTTGTTTGCTTGTTTTTGCCTCCATCAGACTGTGGGCTCATTTCTTCTCCATAGATTGTTGAGAGAGCAGGGACTTGGTTTTGCCTCTTTTTGTGTCCTTACCTAGCACAATGTCTGACATATAGTAGGTACTTAATAAAATGTTTATTGATGTATTATTTCCCATGTTAATGAAAATCACAGTTGATCTCTCTGCCTTAAATTAGTGAGTTTCCTGATGTTTAGAAGTTGAACATTTTGCCCATTTCTACATTGCTAGTGTCGGAGGTGGGATTTGAACCCAGGTCTTTCCAACTACGGCTACAGAATTCTGCTGTGTCATGCTGCCTTTTCAGTATTTCTTCTAAAAGGAGAGTTTAATGGCATCTGATGATCTTTACTTACATGGTCTACAATTTCTTAGATCTACAATCCATGGAAAGTAAATTGGACAGTATATTTACATCTTATCAAGTTGTAATCTCTTGGACCAAACTTTCACTCAAGTTTCAATCTTAGGAATTTTGTTAGGAAGGTTGATTATTAAATCTTTTTGTTTGTTTGTTTTGTGGATTCTGTTTTTCACTTAACAAGCATTTAATTTCTCTCCTTCCTTCATTAAAAGAAAAAAAAAGAAACATGTAGCAAAATATTCATAGTCAAGTAAAGCACAGGTTTTTTTTGTCCATGTCCAAAAATGTATGTCTCATTCTGCACCTTGACTCCATCATGGGAAGTGGGTAGCATAGATAGATCAGTTATCAGTTCATTTGTATCAGGCTTGGTTACTGCAGTCTTTCAAAGTTGGCTGGCTTTACAGTGTGGTTGTTAATTTATAGATTGTTCTTCTGGTCCTGCTTGCTTCATCTCTGCATAAGTCTTCTCAGGTTTCTCTGAACCCTATTTCTCTAGTCATTACTTAAGACACAAAAATTTTGTGTTATGTTCATGTAGCACAATTTTTTTCATTTATTTCCTCGATTGATGGGGACCTTTTGAGTTTCTAATTCTTTCACACTACAAAAAGGTGCTATAAATGTTTTTTGTTCATGTGAATTCTTTTCTTTGATTTCTTTGGAAAAAAAGCCTAGTGGAGGTATTGCTGGGTCAAATGGCATGCATAGTTAATGACTTTTTGGATACAGTTCCAAATTATTCTCCACCAACAAGGGGTTAATATGACTGTTTTCTTGAACTGCTCTAAAATTTATTTCTCTTTTTAAAATCATCTTTGCCAATCTAGTGGGGGTGAGGTAGAGCTTAAGGTTTACTTTAATTTGCATTTCTCAAAATTATCAGTGATTTGAATTTTTTATTTTTTTGGGGGGAGGGATATGGCAAAGTTGGAGGGATATATGGCTGTTAATACCTTGGATTTCTTCTTTTTAGAACTGCTTGTTCATATCCTTTGGCCATTTTTCATTTGGGAAATGGTTTGTGTAAATTTGAATCAATTCCTTGTATATCTTGGAAATGAGACCTTTTTTTTACAGACAAACTTATGGCAAAATGCTCCCCCCAACTATTTCTTTTCTAAGTTTCTATTTCTTTTTCTTTTTTTGGTGCAAAACCTTTTAAATTTCATTTAATCAAAATTGACCATTTTATTTTTTGTGATTCTCTCTATGCCTTGTTTAGTATGAACTCTTACCTCTACTCATAGATCTAAAAAGAATTGATGATTAAATCTAAGGTGTTCATCTAAGCCATAAGATACTTACTGTTCCTTTACTGTTGGCAGTTGGTAGTCTTCTCCTATCTTACTCCCTTCCATATACTCAACAATTCAATGACACTGGCTTTCTTCATCTCTCCACTCTGGGCATTCTCCCGTCTAAAATTCTCTCCCTCCTTGTTTTCTCTTGACCTCCCTGTGTTTTCCTCCAAGACTCAGTTAAAATCCCACATTCTACAACAAATCTTTCCTGGGCCCCCCTTAATGCTAGAGTTTTCTCTCTGAGGTTATCTATTGTTTATCCTTTCTATATCTTGTTTTGACATAGTTGCTTCCATGTTGGTTCCTTCATTAGACCATGACCTCGTTGTGAGCAGAATTGTTTTTTGTTTTTCTTTGACTCCCTATCACTCTGCCTGTCATATCGGAGACATGTAGTGCTTGTTGACTTGACTTGTTGACTGGGTTATCTCACTGTGTGACAGCAAGCTATAGTAAAGCTTCCTGAATCATTCATGTCTTTGTAAGTTGTTGTTTGGGCAGGCCTGTAAGCTGCATTGAGTGCCTGAGATGTTTGTACTGACTCTTGAATGCTGAGTTTTAATTTTATTTTTAATTTAGTTTAATTTTAGTTGCTCAAGATGGCAAGTTTAGACATCATCTCATTTAAGGTTGATGGACCTGAGATTCTGCCTCTCTGATACTTCCTGTGTGATCTTCGACTAATCACCTCATTTCCCTGGACCTTATTTTCCTTATCTGAACAGTGAGGGGTTGAATTAGAAGGCTTCTTTTGTCCCCTTGAGCTATAGATCTGGGATCTCATCTCTGACTTGGGAGCCCTGGAGAAGGTGAGTGAGTACAAGCAGCTGAAAGAAGGGGACATTTATGTTATTTCAGTAGGGTGATTTAGTCAACTGAAAGGGGCCTAGATCTTCGAGATCATCTAGTTCAATCCTCTCACTTAATAGATGAGGATAGTAAGATGTAGAGGGGTCAGGTAACTTGCTCAAGGTGATATAGCTAATCATTAGTGTAAACTGGGATTCGAACCCAAGTCCAAGATAGAGATCTGTTGTTCTTTGAGGTGCCTCTCAGTATTTTTTCCATTGTTGTGAATAGCTTTCCCTGCTGTCCCTTGCTCCCTGTTCCTTCCGCCACCTCTCAGTGTAGTGAGAGGACTCCCAGGCAGTTTATATTTAAGGTGAAGAGGAAGTCTTTCTAGGTTTCTACTGGTGTATCTGCTTTCTACTGAGATCAGAGGCAGTTTACTCAGTGGAAGAATATGACTTCTGGGAGATAAGAACCCCTTCCAAGGAGAGCTCAATTTCAGCCTGAGCTAGCCTTGATCTCTAAGGTTGAAATTAACTTATGGGAAAAGTGGTTCTTGTGTTCAAAGGAGAGTAACCTGCAGTGGCTCTGAAGAGAAAGTCCTGCACCACATGGCATTGGAGAAGACAAGTCAGTCTATGAAAACTCTCATTTGGACATCCCTTGTCAGGAAGAGCACCAAGTTCAAAAGTAGAGTTTTTTTCTCAATAGACAGAAGACTTTTCTAATAAGAGTTTCCAAATATGAAATGAGCTTTCTTGTAAGCTCATTGGCACAGGAAATTTTCAGGCTAGATAGAGGACCATCTTTCAGAGTGGTCCGGGAAGGGGATCCCTGTTCTGAGTCGAAGGTTGTATGGGATGAATGCCTTTCTTTTCTTTGTAAAAAAATTTTTTTTATTAATGTCTTTTGTTTTTCTGTCACCTTCATTTCCATATATATATGTACACATATATATTCATATATATATATATATACATATACATACATATATATTCTTCCTACCACTTCTATCTGGAGAGCTATTATTTTTTAATAATAGAAGACTGAAATTTAAGGATACATAAATACAACTTGGTCAAGGTGATGCAGTGCCTCCTTTTTATCCATAAGGCAAAGAAAATAGAGATAGTAAGAACTTTTTTGCTTCAGTTGACTGTCTTGTTCTAGTGTTAACAAACAATAAAGGAGAAAGAGGGAAGGAAAAACAAGTTTGAAAAAACCAGAGCCCATCAACCAACTCTGTCAGTACATGTAAGCTTCTTTTTCCCAGAGAAAGTAGGGAGGGATATTTTCTCATTTCTTCCAGGCTGAGGTTGGTTCTTGCAGTGACTTTGTTCAGTTCCAATTGTTTTGTGGCTTTTTCCATCGACATTGTGGTAATCATTGCGTGTATTGATACTGTCACACATATCTTTGTATCAGTTCATGTAAGTCTTTCCCTGTATCTCGGAATTCTTCATAGTTTCATTTTCTAATAACACAGTAAGTCATTTCATTGATGTACCACAATTTATTTAGCAAATCATTCCCTGATTGTTGGACATCTGCATTGTTTTTACCTCTTTACCACTTAAAAAAAGGCCACTATGAATATTTTGATGTGTATGGGACCTTTCTGTATACTTAACCCGTTTTCTTGGAAGCCTTCTCCAGCTGAGGAAAGACTCAGACATTAAGTGATTTACTCAGATTATGTGACAGGGGAGGGATTTGAACCTTCCAGGATAAGTCCTCATCCCATTGTATTTGCCTTCTATATCAGACTGGATGAATTCTTAGGGTCTTTTCCAATTTGTAGAATTCTATGATTCTCCCAATAAAGTGGGAGTGCAATACTTGCCTATCTTTTTCACACGGTTTTTCAAAAGCCTCGAAGGGGAATGTGCTGCTGTCTTGTTGAGCCTGCCTACAGTCAGTGGCAGATCCTCCGAATGAGGACATCAGCCTGTGGTTCCATAGCCAGTGAGGGACAGAGGGAGCACTCTCTACCTCCAACTCCAGCACCCCTTAGATGCTACTATGCTGCCTATATTTGTAGATAGAAAATGACTTTACAGCACATTAAGCAGCATACAACTCTGTACTGACCTTTTTATTCTCTCGCATGACTTTCCATCTCATTTCATACAACTCTATACTGACCTTTTTATTCTCTCGCATGACTTTCCATCTCTTTTCTTTACTCTTGTCCAAGGATGCTCAACCTACTTCTCCACTTCTAAAAATGCTCTAGATTTTTCTCTTTAAGTGCTGCCTTCTCTAGGAGGACTGTCTTGATATCCTAGTTACTGACTAGTGTCTTCCTCCTGCCCTATTATCTTACATTTACTTTATATGTATTTTCTTTCTATTTAGATGTATTGATATTACCTCTCTTCCATCTCCACCTACCCAAAGGCAGGGAATGTCTCATTTTGTATCCCCAGTGGCTAACTCATTGCCTAATACATAGTATACACTTAATAAATGCTTGCTTGTTTGGTGGTAGTATAGCCATTTTACAGATGCCATACACTGAGTCCCAGAGAGGCGAGTGGCTTAGCCAAAGTACCAGTTATGGAATCATTCAAACTTGATTGCTGTCTGTCTAGGGGAGCTATTTGCTTTTCTAGAATATGTCATTAATCCAATCTCCTGAAATAACATGTTCATCCAGGGGAGTGACAGACTGGAGGGATGTCTGGTTCATCTCACCTTTCTTAGCCAGTTTGGTGCTGTTTTATTCTAGCTCTCTGCTGTGTCTGGTTTCCCATGGCTTGCTAGGAATGGGAATTGAGGGGGTTGGCAGCCTGTGTGATATATGAGGCACAGGTAATAGATAAGGGAATTCTGAGAGACCCAGAATTTTGAACAAAATTGTAAAGCAGGAAGGCAAAACACGTCTTGGCACCCTCTATCCTCTTTTGTCAGGACTCTTTTTCTTTTTAAAATTAATTTATTTGTTTTCACATATTTTTAAATTTATTTTTTTTGAGTGGGGCAATTGGGAATGATTGACTTGCACAAAGTCATACAGCCAGTAAGTGTCAAGTGTCTGCAGCCAGATTTGAACTCAGATCCTCCTGTCTCCAAGGCCTGTGCGGTATTCACTGAGGTGCCCCCAAAGACTCTTTTCCTTCCTCCTGGCATGCCTTCTCCTCCCCATCTGTGGACGTACACACCCCCATGCTGTGTCTCATTCTTGTCCTCAGCCTTGCCATAGTGTTAATTACAACCTTAGCTGGAGTGACCCTTTTGAGCCATATTTGCATTTTGAAAAATTCTTGATGATTCCTTCTCTCCTATCCATGAAGATTCCCTTCACTTTCCTAATCAGCAAACGTGCATGGAACACCTACTCTTTGCAAGGCACAGAGACATCTGTTATTCCGTGAGATCTTCATGACTGTTCATGAAGGCTTGGCCAGTTGACTTTGGATGCCTACTGATCCTAGGTTTAGGCCTTTTGTTTTCTGAGGCACCAGACTTGCCATCAAACATAGCCAGATGATGGAAATCACAGAATTCAGAATCAGGAGGGACCTTAGTGGCCTGCTCAGTTAAGCTATCACAAAAGCAGTACTACAAGCACTTGCCAGTCAAGTGATTCAGGATTGCCTGAAGACCTTGTAAGAGGGGAAAGCTGAGGCAGCCCATTCATTCTGTGAATGGCTCTCATTGATGGGAAATTTTCTCTAAAATGGCCTCTCTGTATCTTCTACCCATTGTCCCTAGAGCAAAGGAAGAATCTGACCTAGGAGTTGTTGACCTAGGTCCATGGATGCCCAAGAGATCTGTGGATAGATTTGAAGAGGGTTCATGAACTTGAGTGGAAAGAGAAATTCTATCTTTATTTTCACTACTTTCAACTGCAGTTGATCATTTCATTCAGTTATAAATGTAGGTAGCAAACCTTTTTCTGAGATGGGGTCATAGGCTTCACTAGACTGCCAAAGGGGTGGGGTCTATGACAAAAAAGATTAAGGACCTTTGATTCAGTCTTCTGTACCAGCCCTTCAGATAATTTGAATGCAATTATCGTTATCTTCCCTCATCCCTTCCAAATCTTTTGGATAGGGATTGGATTTTCCTGAAAGTCTTAAAAAGTTTATATGTCAATTCAATTATATAAGCATATATTAGGTACCTGTTGTATACCAGGTACCATATTAGGTCCAAGAGTTATAAAGATAAAAAAAATCAAGAAGTCTCTTCTCTCCAGGAAGTTATGTTCAATGATGGGGAAACAATATGCACACAGGTTAGTTAATACAAAAAAAAATATGTAAAGTATACACAACATAATTTTTGTAGTGGGATTAGAAGACCCATTGAAGGATACGGAAATCAGGAAAGGCTTGAGCTGAGTCTTGAACAAGAAGGCCAGAGATGACAACAATCAAAGATTGCATTCCTGGAGTTCGGAAGTCTGGCCTTCAAATCTGGCTTCAGACACTTAGTAGTGTCAGTCACTTAGCATGTCTGCCTAGTTTTCTCCTGTAAAATGGGAATCATCAGCATCCTCCTCCTCCTCCTCCTCATGCTTATCTTCCAGGGTTATTGTGAGGATCAAATGAGATAATATTTGTAAAGTACTTAGAATAGTGCCTGCCACATAGTATGTGCTAAATAAGTACCTCCCTCTCTCCTCCTTCCCTTCCCTCTGTCCCTTCTTCCCTTCCTTCCTTCCTTCCTTCCTTCCTTCCTTCCTTCCTTCCTTCCTTCCTTTCTTCCTTCCTTCCTTCCTTCCATCCATCCTTCCTTTCTTCCTTCCCTTCCTTCCCCTTTCCCATTCTCTTTCCTCCTTCCTTCCCTGTTTTTATGGAGATGTAGGTTTAAACCTTCCTACTCTAGTTATTTGCTCAGAGGCTTCAGAGGAAGCATATAACCCCCTTAACATAGCTTCAGTGACCTCATCTTTAAAATTGAGCTAATAATATTTACTTTAAGATTTATTTCACAGGGACTGTCCTGAGGGAGGAATAAACTTATGAATTGCTGTATAAATGTGACTTGTTATTAAGTATAGCTGTACACACCAGAGTGAAGAGACTGCCCGAATGGAAGTGATGTGGCTTTAAGGCCTTACTCTGAGGAAGTATTTGTAATGGAGATGAAGCCAC